>NC_134840.1:43140171-43443201 GCF_965363235.1 Mytilus galloprovincialis | reverse complement strand
CAAATTGGCGTACGTGAGAAATGTGATAAGTTGGTGTCTCATTACTTTTGCCAAATAAGTCTGTATGAACTAAGCACATCTTATAATGTTTTTGGGTCATATTATAACAAACACGTTACGTATCTGATGATTTCCAATTAGCAACTTTGGTCAGTATATCAGTATGTCTCATATTCATTTATATAAATAGCCATAGTCCTCTAAAAAGAGTGTTATCTTTCCATTGGTCCAGACTTTTATCACTACAGGAGTTTGCTTGAAATGCTAACTTGTATTAAAATGTCATCTTGTTATTTATTACATTTAATGGGTTTTTTTCTTTCTGTGACATCAAATCAACCAGATATTTGTTGAGAATGTATGCCAGTTTCCGAGTGACCTTTAGGTAGCTTGTCCATTTTATTATTAAAATCTTATTGTTTAAAATACATAAAAAAGCCTCATCAGGCAATGATAATTTCCACTGCTTGTTTGGTGACCACGTCTAATATATACAGATATCTAATATGTTGCTATAAAAAATTTACAAATTTGGAGCTCTTGTATTTCATTCAAGCAGGCGTTCACTTCAACTATTATTATCGCTCCGTCCGTCATGTTCTTGCGTTTATTTGTACTGTAGTCATGTTATGTAGTGTTATATTTAACATTGTCATAAAAGCGCGAGGTTTGACTAGCCGCAAAACCATGTTCAACCCACCATTTTTTTCTTAAAATGTCCTAAGTCAGGAAAATAGCAGTTGTTATCTTTTAGTTCATTTCTGTGTGTGTTGCATTGTCGGATTTTTTGCTGCATTTCAGTGTTTCTGTTGTTTCGATATTTTTCAGTTATAGTTGATGTGCTTACCTCAGTTTTAGTGTGAAACCCGGATTTTTTCTCTCACTTGATTTATGACATTCATAAATTCCATTTTGAATATTACTAATTTTTATTACGGATGATTTGTTATGATAATTTTTGTTTTTACACCTTTAAAACATATAAAAGAATATATTTATTTTAATACGGTATCAAATTACTGAAAGCATGCTCAAGGTATACTCAATCTGTTGATATTCATCATGATTTTATACAATCTAATATATGTTGTTGTAGTTAACAGGAGTAAACTGAACCCAAAAATGTAACATCGACGTAAAGAGTACAGGATGACACGAACTTTTGAAACTAGTTTGACATTACAGATAAACCGAAAAACCCAACATCTCTTTGTTTTGGGGTTGTGTTCGTTAGTTTGTATTTCTTTTGGTTAAGTGTTGTCAGTTTGTTGGTGTATTCTATTCCTTTTGTATATGAGCTCTGATACTCTTGTGACTGAATGTTGATATTTGAACAGATAACCTGATATGAACATTTGTATTTTAATTATAAATGGAAATAATAAACTTAAAGACACTTTCATTGACAAGTTAAAACAACATATCCGCTAATAATCCATACAAGTTTGCCATTGAAAGAACTAACTGGAAAAAATAAGTTTCTTACTTGTTGTCAATAATTAGGAACAATGATTGCTATCAATTTGCAATTTGCAATGCAACATTCTTTTTTGGAATGTTTTTGTTGTTTTATTTTAGTTTAGTATTTATAGATTTTTTTGCTTTATTTTGGTTTTTATGGGGTTCGTAAGGATGCAGGTAAATGTATACGATACAATATATATACAATAACTGATTCTAAAAAAAAACAAATACAGACAAATAGAATACTCTACATATGGAATAGGATCCCAGTTAGGGCAACCAGTCCGGTACCCACGAATGTAGTTCTTAAAAAAAATATATAACTTTTGTTATAAATTGTGTAGTGTTATTATTTCACTAGTTCTGTAACTGAATGTAGATTTATTTGAAAGGGTAGGCTTTCTAGTTTGAATTTCTGTAAAAATTTTGATTGATTTAAATGTAATCTGGCGTCAGTACATAGAGTAAATTGCTTAAATTCTAGCCTTTATTCTTTCCCGGAAGTAGACAGACTGACCCTGTTGTCAATAAAAACAAAATTTTGCAACGGAATGCCGGTCATGAGGCACTGAGATTGTACTTAGACACTTCAAAATGAATGCCTAACATGAACCAGAAGTCCCAAGGTGGCTATCAAAATTATTTATTGAACAGGACCCTATGTATTTACTATGATTTTCAATGCGTTCCAATGGGGCAAATAATTGGGTCCCCGTTCCTGTCAGAGAGCATGTTTTGAACACTTCAATCTGCAATTGTAAGCTCATTTTTGAAGTTTCATGGATGAAATTTGGCTACTGGCTTCAAAATTCAGTAAGGAAAGCAATGATATAATTATTTTTAAAATTTGAATTAAACTTTTTAAATTAAATTGAAATTTAAATTTATGAAATTTAAAAAAGTTTGTTTTTCAATTTAAAGTTTAAAAAAAGGGCACAGAAAGGTCATTTTGTCTGTATTATGTATTCCTACACTTGTAAGTTAAAATGGAGGGATTTTTGAAAAATATCAGCAAACAGTATTAGAAAGAGCCACAGGGAAAGAAATAATAAATGTGTTATATGGGATCAGGGGACAGTGAAAGATGGAAAATATGGGCTTATTTCTTTCTAGTATCTTATTTCTGGGACCTGAAAAAAGAAAAAAATCCCATAGTTTCAGTTTTAGGTCTTTTAATAAGTTTTTGATAAATTGTGGCTGTTAAATAAATCATTTAAGTGCCACGGTTCAGCTATGAAAGTTGTGTGCGAATCCAGCTCACATTTATTTAGAGCCGCATCACACACATAACCACATATATTATTGTGTAAACTCAGAAACACTTGCCAGGGACTCTCTAATTTTACATTTTTTGGAAGATATTTAAGGGGTAGGGCTATAATATAGCTTATTAAAGCAATTTAAACTGAAGTGTACAACAATTTTAGACTCCCTTTTAAAGATTTTGATGGTCCTTAAAAGGACCGTTTATTTTATCTGTATCTGTTTCAGCAGTAGATGCATGGGGCTATATCTTCCTTGGTTTTAGAACTTTTGAACATCAGCTTCTGGTTAAGGAAACACTTAGTGCTCTTTTAATAGTTTCACTGTTTGAATTTCATTTTCATTAATGCTTCTTTCCTAAGTTTCATTTTTAAAAGTTCCTGCATTAATAACTTGTCTTTGTTATCTATATCCAGGTTGGTGAACTTGGACTAAAGTACATGGATCTCAGCCACCAAGAGTTTCAGTGTCGCCGAGAACACACATATGAACTAGTGGGACATTCAGACCAGTTAAAAGTACAACAACGCACAGTAGCATTAAGCGGTCAGGAAGATCAAGGATTGCCCTCCACATCTGTTAAACTATAGGAGGTGCTGTTTGACTGGTTTTAGCTACAAGTGAGAACTTCTCTGCATTTAGCCTCTTATATTGTATTTTAAATGACCTTAGCAGACTATTTGAAGACTTTGTCTCATATTTTATACCCTTGTTATGGGGTATGCTTGTTTTGCATATGTAATTCTTTAAAACGGAAGATTTTTTTATTTTAATTGAAAAAAATAATATATTTAATTTATTTTCAAACAAATTTTGGTTTCAACTAGATTTCCATACAAAGAATGAATTTATCTATCTTATGCAATTTACAGAATGTAAATATCTCTTAAAATAAAAAAGTTTTAATGATTTTTAGCATATTTTCTTCATGAATTTAAGATTTTCTACGATCAATTTTCTGGTATTTGAGATGTTATAGATAAGGATCTATAATTCTGTAACTGTTTGATAAATTCTTTTGAAACTTTGCATAATAACTACTGAGATGTATATCTTTATTTTAAAAGTGCAGTTTTAAGTCTGGGGAAAAAAATAAAGTCTGACAGGAATAGGATCCCAGTTAGGGCAACCAGTCCGGTACCCACGAATGTAGTTCTTAAAAAAAATATATAACTTTTGTTATAAATTGTGTAGTGTTATTATTTCACTAGTTCTGTAACTGAATGTAGATTTATTTGAAAGGGTAGGCTTTCTAGTTTGAATTTCTGTAAAAATTTTGATTGATTTAAATGTAATCTGGCGTCAGTACATAGAGTAAATTGCTTAAATTCTAGCCTTTATTCTTTCCCGGAAGTAGACAGACTGACCCTGTTGTCAATAAAAACAAAATTTTGCAACGGAATGCCGGTCATGAGGCACTGAGATTGTACTTAGACACTTCAAAATGAATGCCTAACATGAACCAGAAGTCCCAAGGTGGCTATCAAAATTATTTATTGAACAGGACCCTATGTATTTACTATGATTTTCAATGCGTTCCAATGGGGCAAATAATTGGGTCCCCGTTCCATATGACATGAAGACAATGTTTTCACATTTAGATGTAAACGATTCCTTCCCTTTTTCGTTCAGTAAGGTAAGAATTCGATCACCGTCGTACATGATGATTAGCAGCTTGGTTTATTTTAGTAGAAAACATAAATATCTCACATGCGTACTAAAATGAAATACTTGTATACATATATGATCATTTTTCATTGATAAAAATTTGACCTTTTCTTTCTATCTGGAAGTGTTATAAAAACGACTGCTATTTATGTCTCATTCACATTTTATGGAGACTGACATTGCGTTTGTCCTGTCTGATTGTCCGTTGGTCAGTTTATGTGTCTTAATTGAAAAATCTTTAACCAATGTTTATTTACAGTTTACTTTTAATACGTACATTATAAATGATAAATCGTACTTTGTAAAAAAAACCTCTTGATTCTAACTAAATATTCTCAGAAACTGATATGAAGATGCTTGGTTTCTTAATTTACAAAATAGTCTGCCTCTGCCTCATACTTTGACTTGCATCTTAAACATATACAATGACAGTCGGTTAAAACCAAATGTTTACGACAAAAGAAATGAGTTCAACTGCACAATTGTGAACTTTTCATTCCTATGTAGCAACATTCCACAAGGAAGTTCCACATACCCTATTTTATTTTGCCATCTGATAATTTCGGGTAAATCGTTGTAATAGTGATGGCATTTTCATTTTAATATATGAACGCAAAGTCAGCAATCATATAACAAGGAAATCCTTGTGAAATGCAGGCCTTGCCTCATCTGTGAAATTGGAAAGATCACCGTGGAAAAAGTAATATCATTTTTCCAAAGTTTACTTAGATTTTGTAGAAATACAGATTTTTCTCAAATGATTACCGAATCGAATGTCATAAACTTGGCAAATCATTAAGCGCTGACAACAACAAAAATCTTTTTACCCTGAAATCTATTTTGATGGACCTGACATCAAGCAATAATTGATTAACTTATAAATATTCTCTCAAAAGAATAAGACATTGACCTTCTCCCAGTCTATGGTTGATATTCGCTAAGTTGTCAATTGAACTTCAAGTCATCGGTTGTGTTGGTCTATTGACACACTAACATAGCAAAAGTAGGTCGATACAATTAACTTACTTGGGTAAGACATTACCACCTTTGTTCATGAGTGTCAGAGCAACTTAATTCTGTATATTAAAACTGTTAGCACCAAGCCCACTGCATGTTACATTACATGGTAATTCCTTTTATGAATGATAGTTAACACTGTTCATTAATGGAAGAAATCGTGGTTAGAAATGACCTCTAAAACGAAGTCCAAACAAGCATCCGCTGTAACTGCAATATAATATAAATACTGTTATTTGATTGTTTTCAAAATCGGTTATTGTATTTAAGACTTAGATATACAATTCATGTGTAACATTTTTGGTTTACTCATCGTCATTTCTAAACGTTTCGATAGCGAATGGTCATCACGTGAATTAATTGCTAATGATATTGATACAAATCATCGTCATGTACCATTACAGGCTTCTTTTTAATAAATTGCACATCTTGACCCAAACATGCAATGTTAGGTAAATGTTAACTTTTTTGTATGAAACTAGGGAAGGCGAGGTTAACCGATTCATTCAACAGTTTTGTGACGTATATAAAATAAATTGATAGGTTCTTAAGCCATTTTCAATTGATTTTTATAGTTCGTTCTTATGTTGTACTGTTATACCACTGTCCCAGGTTAGGGGGGGGGGGGGGGGATCCCGCTAACATGTTTAACCCCGCCACATTATTTATGTATGTGCCTGTCCCAAGTTCAGGAGCCTGTAATTCAGTGGTTGTCGTTTGTTTATGTGTTACATATTTGTTTTTTGTTCTTTTTTTACATAAATAAGAGACGACATCAAAAGTTCAATGTAGGATAAAAAAAACTTAATTCACATAGTTTTTTCACTGACACCCCAACCCCCCTTTTAACTTAATTTAGGAAAAATTGATTTACCAATAGGGATATATGTAAAAATCGATTTTAGATATACAAAACTTGTGGAATTTTAACCCTCCACCCCAAACTATATGATTTAAGTTTTTTATCCTACATCGATCTTTTGATGTCGTCCCTAAGGCCGTTAGTTTTCTCGTTTGAATTGTTTTGCATTGTCTTACAGGGCCTTTTATAGCTGACTATGCGGTATGGGCTTTGCTCATTGTTGAAGGCCGTACTGTGACCTATAGTTGTTAATGTCTGTGTCATTTTGGTCTTTTGTGGATAGTTGTCTCATTGGCAATAATACCACATCTTCTTTTTTATATCTTACATTTACATTACATTGTTTTTATACTGCAGCTAAAGGTGACTAAAATTATATTTTTTGTAACTCGGAAATGTTACCCGGATTTGTTTTCTCTCTTTTGTACACCGGTATACTACTGTTGCGTTTATTAGATGAGTGGCATATGAACCTGGATTACCATTGAAATGTCTTGACTAACCATGGGTGTCTCGCATGGTCGGTGTTTCTATTATTACCACAACTCCTTAGTATATTGTGTTTTTCTTCCCAAAATTAAAATGTATATTAAAACTTCTTTTTCCATCTCCCATGTTTAAAAAGACACTTTAATTGTGCATGACATTGATTTAAGAAAAATGTCGAGTAAATGCCAAACGAACCTTTAAGGGTCACCCCACGGTCATTTTATTGAATCGTTTCAACATAAAACAACTGATAACATTAATACTACTCTGAGCGCTAAAATAAACCGCAAAAATAATTATGAAAATAATAATTTTCGCAATTTTCATTATATCGACTGTTTTGCATTGCATTGCATTTATTTCTTTGTTAATATAAGTACATTGCATTTTTTCAAAGTATGAAATCAACTCATAGAAAAACTTAAATTACTTGGGGCAAAATTATTGAAAGATTATACACGATTGTTATTTTCCTTAGGCTGTAATAATGTGAAAAATAAATAAAACTCGATCATTTCCGAAACTTTGACGTTTAAGGCCATCGAATCACTCACGTAAAAAAAAATGATAACATTCAAGAGCATGACTTTTTGAGTAGATCATTTTCATAGTAATACATAGAAATACATAAGCTTTATTTAGAGTCAGTAATTTACAAGAAAAAAAAGAAATAACATGAGCTCTCGTAAGCTTTTAATCAACATATAATAAGTTTCATATTAAAATATTTTACTCTACATAGACATAATTATCACGTCTATAATGCAATAATTATCATTTTCATTTTTTTTCCCTCACTTATGTCAAGTTCCTTCTATTCCTGTCTTTGGATTAAAATTTCCAAAACATTTACAACGTCCAAATATCAATAGTTAAGCACGCATTACATTCACCATGTGCAGATTTGTCTTAACATTAGTAACTAAACGGTTTATTTGTTTGTATGCATACATTGCCGGAAGTGCTACCAAGCCGTAGGTACCCCATAATACCTTATTATCCCAGCATGCTTATCCTGACATCAGTATTGACCAGTGATGACACTAATCCTATTTAACGTAACCCACGTCGTGAAACAGCAGAGAAAATAATACACACCGACCCGACCTCACCGGGTATCTACAACAATATGAATTAAGTGACAATTGTAAACAAGCGAGTTCTTTGTTGTTGTCAAGTAAGATAGTAACTCACTTTATTTAAAGAGGTTCTTAAATAACCATCATGTGGTTTGTTAGTTCTTACAGAAGATTATGAATTATTCAAATCCTTTTGCTACAGATCTTTAAACAATACTTAATTTTCTTCGCTAATGTTCTATTCAGATTAGTTCGTAAAACAAAAAGAAACTTCAAACTGACAGATCTTTGACATTTCGGTAAAGAATAGACCTTAGAAAATGGATTGTTTTGTTGTATCCATGAAAATAAAATGAAAAATGCAAAAAACAATACAAATAGAATATAAAACTGATCCATGTAAAACGCTATGTATTCTTATTTTAGTGACTTTAAATGATTGATTAATATTTCTCTCAATTTACACTTTATTTCTTAAATTAATGTAATATTTCATACCAAAATTTATAGATTGCGTGCGGCTTGTATTATTTTTGTTCATGTGGAATTGGCTTAATTGAAAAAATATAGAATTTGATCATTAATTCATACAAGAACAAAAACAATTCAGGAAACACGTCCCGGAAAAACATTAGCGTGCGGAAAACCTTCCCGTTTTTAGCATGCTTTCCCTGTCATTCTCTGCTAAATTAACCCTAATTTTGAACGGATCTGTATTTTTACACAAACCTCTTTGAAAGACAACGTCCTCTTAATGAAATATCCATTAAACAATGCCATTGTTATTATAACAACGCTGATGCCACGCGTACGAGTATCTAGTTTTAACTTTTAGATAGAGTAATTGGGGACCTAGATAATGACAGTAAAATTACTTTCTTCGCTCAGTCTTTATTTTTATACAAATAAAGAGGTTTGTAGTCAAGATAAATCTTGGCCAAAACTGTTTAGACTGTACTTTACGAACAAAATATTAAATTATTATTTTCCTTTTAAAGATTAAAAAAAAATGATGGATAGATTTATACATCTTTTTTGTAAAGTTAATGTAAATGAAATACGTTGACGAATACAAATTGCATTGTGCAATACTTTCGATGATGAAAATATATTTTTTTGTCTTCGAGATAGCATTTGATTAGTTTGTAAAATGTTATTTTAATATACATGTACTATATAAATAACACTTTGATTTGTAAAGCATCAGCAGCTTTTAAAACAATTCAGGAACTCTCCGTGTGTCCATGGTTTACCTCGAGCACAACGGTTTTACATTATCTAAATCCAAGTTTGCAAATGTATTGATAATGTCATTATAACAATCAAACGAAAAAAATATGTAAGAATGAACTCGTTATTCATTGTGACTGACATCTTTTGGAAACAAATGTAGCATGTCCAGTTTTAAATATCTTTTCAGTACTTTATTGTGTTATAAATTAGATGATAATTTTCATTTCTAATGTTAAGTAATTCAAGGCATTATTTTTTAGTTCGTTTCAATTGTTGTACCATCAAACAAAGTTTAACTTAGTCGTGTTTCCAGCAGTGACGGATGGCTTTTTGGTAGAGAACCACTATAACGGAAACGTATACACGCAGTTCAAATTCGGAATAAATATCTAAAATAATCCTCTGTATTATTTTGATTTGAGTGATAATAGCGTTGTCAATGATTTGATACATGATTATAACCGTATCGTTTTCAAATGCTGAGTCTGAACAATAAGTACCGTGCTGTTGTAACGTTAGATGCGTCGAATCCAACTGAGGGAGGGACTCGCATCGTTGAGTTTGAAGATGAAGGGACCAAATTGCATATGGATGTTGATAGATCAATTAAAAATATTTTTAAATTTATTTCAAATAGGGGACAGATGATAAATTGAGGATTAAATTTGACAGATTTTTTATCAGAGGTTCATGACTGTACATACTACGTTAATTAATACCGCAGCGGGCCTGTATGTATAGAAGATTTCTTTACGCTTCAACAATAAAGTAGTGCCAATCCGACTTACTTCAAAGAAAACCTGTCGCATGTATATTTTAATAATATAACTGATGTGTCCAATTAAGATTTTAGACTTGATAGTTAGCAGAATAATTGATATTTACTATTAGTAGCCAAACGTAAGGGAGTTCAGATCAGAAGAGAAATCAAGTCGACAAAAGGTATACTTATTATCGCTAAAAATCTTCAAGAATAGAGCAACAAACGTTGCAAAGAACACAATAAAAAGTAAAATTACAAAATTACAAAAGTACTGAACTCCGAGGAAAATTCAAAACGGAAAGTCCATAATCAATGGCAAAATCAAAATTTCAAACACGAATTGATAATAACTGTCATATTGCTGACATGGTACATGCATTTCTTATGTAGAAAATGGTGGATTAGACCTGGTTTCATTATTAGCTAAACCTCTCACGTGTAGGACAGTCGCATCAAATAACATATATAGAATACAACTTAGTATCAAAGTAAGCATTAAAGGCGTACATATGCACGCTTAATCCATAAAGAGCAGAATCTAAGATTTGGGACATGTTAAGATGTATACTTCATTTCATTACTAACATAAACGTTTACATTATAGCACTGTTGCTATTAAAATCTATCAATTGATATGGAATTAAATAGAGTTAAATATGCATAGAATATATTCTTAACTTATGCAGCCATTGTAGACAACATGGCAATTCAATAAATATATTTATCAATGCAAGATTGCGTTCGACTGTGATTTTCATTTCAAACGTAAATCTTGTATTCTTATTGGTCATATTCATTCAAAAATCCATTTTATATGTTATGTTTAGAATCTTTTGATATAGGTAATTGAAACTTTAACATCTGTGCTACTACATTGACTTTCGCTATTCAGAGACTTTGCGTGGCGCCACCAAATACGCAAGTCGTGTAACTTAATAAAAAGAATGTGCTTGCTTTAATACATAATTGAATTTGTAATATATAGTGTTTGATATTTCTATTATTATTATCCAATTGGTTTTAATTAATGCTGTAGTAATATCAAGCGACAAGAAATATAAATATTCTTGAAAGGATGATTGATGTGTTTTGTACTTTTTATTCTATAAAATATGCTTATCAAAGTTTCGTGACCATGCTTGTTTACTTTTCGCTATACAAAAAATTAGTCACAACTTTTGTTGTCATTAAGTTTTCGTTAAAGAGCAAAGGTTTTATCAACCAAGGAAATATTGACGGTCATACTATACGCGTGCTGAAAACATATGGTAGGACAATTTAATCATGAAAAGTGGAACGCTTTATATAATTGTATACATGTATAACTTGATGTAAAAGTATACATGTCCTCCAGTTTTCTTGAGATCTGAAACATTTAAGTGTGCACCTCCCTCCAAAAATACATGTCGAATTAATCACTCATATTGGATCCGAAATTTGTTATAAGATGATGAAAATATCAAACAAAAGTATTCAGAAACTGCTTTAATCTAAACTGATTTGAAATCAACATATCCAAACGTCTATGTTATCTTTCCATCAGTAAATGATAATACAAACAGATTCCTTCATATTTATAAGACATTCTCGTTTCGTTTTGGGCGGAAAAGCTTGTCTTAAGAAGTTAATGAATTCTTCTGGAATTTAAAATAAATTATAGGGCGGGTGATAAACCGGAATAGAAATGCATGCTAAATGTCTCGGCTAATTGAGAAAGATATCCCATTCTCACAGGTGTGCTTGGTCCGTGTAAATCGTACAGACAAACTTCGCCTACAGCCATCCGCGATTCTTTTATTCCAAGACAAATTATCCTGAAAGACTTCCATTAAATAATGCAGCGTCTCTGACAGCCAGAACAACAGACGCATCACTTAATTGTAGCTTTTACAAATTAACAGGGTACACAATTGACAGATAAAGACGACACACGGTGAGGGAGGTTAATAGATATTACAAAGAATGGTACTAAGGAAGCGTAATCTCTAACTTGATCGTATTTGGAGAATAATTTACTTGGTAATTGCCACCAGAAAATTTGAGCTGATCTTAAACTGACTGATGTCATCTTTGTAAGGTATTTAGATACATCTTATGGGACAGATATAGCTATTTATAGCTTGTGACACATAAGGGGCACAGCATTATAAACGTATATAGAAGGGGGAAATAAAACAACTTTTCCGGGGTTCGTATATTTAATGAAGCCTGAGATATTTTTATCACTCTTAGAAACGTGTTATACTTTTTTAACCTTTCATTGGATAATTTCAAAATAACCTTTTGACAATATTTAAATCAAGATATCCTGTCACTTTTCTTAAACGTCTGCGCGGTATATTAGTGCGTCAATGTATGAATAACCTTCTGGTCGATGTAGCTGGCGTCTTAAATTAACTCGTATATTTAGCACCTTTTTTTTCTTCATTCAATTCATTATTTAATTAGATCACTGGGTAACCGAACTGGTAAATATCATATATAATAAAGGTATAAATACCATCTACGTAGATATATTTCCTTTTAAAGATGAATGTTTATTTTTTTTCTAGGAAAGTTAACCTTACTGTACCACCTGCGAAAACATTCATCCAATACGTAAGAAATACTTATTAGAATACATTCTTGATTGAAGGACTCAATTGTTATTGAGTTTAACTAATATAAACCTAATTAACAATTTATTGAAATTAAAAAAGCATTCAATTGTTCCATTGAACCTCCCTGGTATGATTTATATTTAGCTTTTCGTTAATATAAAATTAAGGAAATGGTACGTATACTTTTATATGATGGCCAATGATACAACTATATCTGCCAAAGGCTAAAGGACGAGGATGATATCAACTAGATATGAATGTTAGGCTTTCGATACATGTCCATGCAGTATCTAGATATCGATATCGGTAATATTGATGATGAACTTCTACACATAGAACATAAGCTGGTGTCGATATCGATGACGATAACCAAATGCTTATATCGTCTATATGTGCAATGTCGTATCTGTACCAAATCAATATCGATGATTTTTGTAATATATCGAGCTGATCAAGATTGATCACCAGCAGAGATGGTGATACATGGCTGTGTACATTATGTATATACAACTCGTCTAAACATCAACCCAACAATGTTAGATGTGTAAAGGAGTAGGGGCAATAAGGTCCTTATTTGGCCCAAAAATTACTGCAAATTTAAAATTGATCATACTGATTCTTAAATAACCGAAAACTTGACTTGGGTATAAGGTACTAAGAAAATCAAAACAAATTTGACATCGAACAAGTTACCATGGTAACAGATCATGACCTAATTTGCATATTTTGTTAAAATACGTGATTTTCCTTGATTTTTCATTAAATTTTAAGTATATTTTTGATTGAAAAAGTATGTGCGCACCCAAGAAACAACTTTATATTTGGTGAGATTATGCCAATAGTTATAATAAAGCTTCTGTTAAATTATTTTGTTGTTTCTCGGCTGCGCTGGATGTTTCCACAACGGAAATAAAGACTGAAAACTGCATAAATTCTGTATTTTTCAACGTTTTTGTGAAACCAGTACATATTATGACGTAATTGTGACGTCATCAGATAAAAATCTTTATGTTTTTCATTTATATTTCTTGACTCTATGCATTTCTAAACATTATGTGCCAATTTGAAATGGTTATCAAACATTTTATTTTCTTGGGCCAAAACTAGGCCTTAATGCCCCTACTCCTTTGCTTTCGCAAATTTTTTGTTCTTCCCTTGCCGGGATTCGAACCCATGCTACTGAGATATCGTGACACCAAATCGCATGCACTGTAGCCGTCCTGTTACATTTCCACGTCAGTTTTAATCTAGCGTTCGTACTACAGTACATGATATATAAGGCATGGAGATGGGAATGTCGGAGTAAAACTGAGCGCTCATACCACGTATCCTTATTTTTTTCAATTTTAGTAAAAATTCTGTAATTAAACTAAACAAAGTTAAAAGAGAAACACATCAGGATGAACAATTTCAATATTGATATCCACATCATGAAAAGACTACTAGTAATCAGGAACTATAAATTTATCGAGATAAACATTTGAAATATGTTTTGTCGACATTAAATGGATATCGTCGAAATCGACAACTGCAGCAGATGAATAAGAGTATAAACTTAGTGAAAGAACAATTTTGTTGAGTGACATTTAAAATGTCGAAATCGACAGCTGAGAAAACTGAGAAAACAGATTGAGTTAAGTGATGCAGACTAAAATGGGGGACACACACACTTATAAAGGCCATAAGTATGCAAAGTGAAGAGATCAAATTCTTCGATACTATACAGTGTATCAAGTACTTCCATCCGATTTCCTATTTGCTTGACCAGAGATTCGACAGTATAAACATTCATTAAATCCGGACATGATTTTGAGTGCTTCGGAAGGGTTAGCATATCCTGTTCCACATTGTCCTGTCGTCATCTTTCCAGTAATACTAGTAGTAAGAATTGAATTGTTGCAAATGTTCACGTTAACCTTTGATAACTCGTATTTCTCAAACAAATCTTTGTTTTTACCTAATTGACTGCTGACCAATTAGTCGAATGAAACATGGAGAGCAAGATTTACTTTACATTACCACTTTTCGTGGGAGTTTTTAAAATTTTATCATTTTGCCTACTAATTCTGTAAATGTAACATGTTCAATTTTGTTAGTTCGTTCACCTATCCCGTTGTATCAGATTTGTTTATGTTCGCGTATTGTCATTTGAATATAGACTATATGGATAAAACATATTCTCACTCTGTTGCGTACACCAACAGAATGAATAGATATGTCACTAGCTTTTTTTAGTCGAATCCACAGCTGATTTTATAAGAATATTCTCGTTTGTTGGAACACTCTGGAGATGATAACAATAGCAATATAAGTAGAACCATCATCTTGTTTATTACAAGGAATTGCATATATGCAGATAAAGCTTCTGGTAAATGAAGCTGTGCACTATTGTGCTTACCACTTTTATGTTTGGTGCTTCCAAACCGCTTTTCTAAATAAACAATCAGAAAAACACAAAAAATAAAACAAGGATGTATAAGTATAATAACTAAATACGTGTACCAAAAAGGACATAAAAAGAATAGCCATATAATGTTTGCCTGAGGGAGTAGGAACCTTAGATAATAATTTCTAAATTAATCATCATGCAGAAAATTTTAAAAAGGTATATAGTATGAGATATTTTACGGCAGCGGATGATTCCCTTAATCACTACTAAAAAGTCAGACAGCAGCGGCATTGCTTATAGTGCTTGGAAATGAACACCACGTTTTATGTGTATATACATTTGGTATACTTAAAACGCCTTTCTGGATTTTCCTTCTTTATGAACGTTCAACCCCAATAAAAATTAAATCCCACGAGATGATTAACTTACTGAAGAGCTACATGACCAAAAAGGACATAAAAAGAAACACAGATACATTTCTGTTTAACTTTGCTGAGGGAAAATTAGCAGATAATTTAAATAAAGTATGTTACGTATATCGCACCATGATAATACCCTCAACAGAATGAAAAAAAGCATCATCTCTTAATCCTTTTTTTTTATTTCGTTCGATAGTTCGACAAATGACAAAAATACTGAAACAGATATGATAAGATCATAAAATACTTATATATGAATAGTTGAACTTACGCAGATTCAGCATTTTTACGATTTGGTTTCACGCTTGAATATTTACAGATGTCGTCAGATATGTTTCAATAATCGTTACAACAATTCCGTCCTCTTTTTCTGGAATGCTACATCCCTGATTTTACTGTATTCGTCGAATTTTTTTCATTAAACGAGCAACACTACAGGTGCCAAATTTGTAGCAGGATCTGCTTGTCTTTCTGTAGCACCTGAGATCACTTACAGTTTTCAGTATACATGGGGTACGCGTTGCTCAGTCTTTATATTTTTCTATATACGTTGTGTTCAGGATACTGTTGTTTGTCTAATGGTGGTTTTTCGTTTTATGCATTGGTGTTGTCAGTTTGTCGTCGTCCTATGAGCTAGAAAATGCCTTTCGTATTTTCCGCCGTTCTTTTAAATATAGCTATTACAAATTATTTAACATAAAAAAACCAATCAAGGTGAATAACTTTCAGCCACAAACTCTTTTCTTAAAAAGTCATAACATAACAAATAAATGCTTGAATTCACCTTAAAACAGCATATAAACCCTATCACCATATGAACCCTATCAGCTCGAAAATGATTCTCTCTTTGTACCCGAATGTCAAACTGTGGCACCGTTAATGTCCACAGTTCCTCTTAAGTTCACAAGTCCACAACGCCGCTAAAAAGGTGCCAAACTGCTCATATCCTACTCATACTCGACATTTGGGGAACTCTTCTTAGAACTTTTTTTATAATTGGTCAGTAAGCAAAAATATATATAGATAAGACCGATAAAACGATGTCATATCTAATACATATATATATATGAGGACAGATACCGTATAGTTTTGTTGTCAGTAACAATTGACAAAAATAAAATATTGCATGATTGACCATATATAGTGAAAGTATGAACTTGCCAAAACGGACATATCTTTGGTACGCCGTGACTAAAAAAAATAAAATTATACCAAGGGAGGCAAAAGAAATAAAACGTCGATGACAGACAGGCAACAACTTGAGGTGTAATACCACCATTGATTTTCCCCTATTAGTCTTTGTTAAATTGACACTTTTCAAAAAAATGTGCAGAATTTATCTTTGTTTCAAATATAGAAATACTTGGCATGAGTAAAGTTTTATCCTGTCCAGTAGTACTATAGAAAAAAAATTCACATAACATTTCATTGCATATAAGAAAACAACCATCACTGGAAGTTAACCAATCAAATTTCTCCCCTTATTTTATCTGTGTACAAGGTTTAGCCACCATGTAACCTCAAGATTACAAAATTTTCTATAGAAATCCCAAATAAAGAATAATGGTGTTTTGAAATACCCAAGACATATGTTTATGACACAGAAATGTCTTTACTGCAATAAAATGAAGGATTAATTACCTAAAACTGTCAAATTCAAGGAATTATTTTTTTAGACCTACTTGAGTTTCGTATACAACCGGATGTGACGTACCATGATTTGGTGGTATTACACCTTGACAAAACAACACCAACTAAAACAATGTATTTGGCTAACGATTTATGCATGCCGTTTGAATGATTTTACACATGTCATTTTTGAGGCCCTTTATATCTTGCTGCTTGGTGTAAGACAGGCTCCATGTTGAAGACCGTTCTTTGACCTATAATGGTTTTATTTTACAAATTGTGACTTGTATGAGAGAGTTGTCTCATTTGTACCCAGACCACAACTTCTTATATCTATATATAGTGTTGATTTGAATTATTTTCATAACTCACGTAATAAGAAAACTAAAGATTAATTTCAATTTATTAGAGTATTTACATTGCACAAATCTATATACTAATGAAAATGTATTTTTATTATCACAAACTTAACATATTTACCTTTCTAACATGAACATTGCATGCAGCAACACCTGAAAAATGAAGTGCAATAAATGTAATTAACTTTTCAACCCACCATCTGTCAAAAGAAAAAGAATCATTCAGTGTTCCAAATTCCAAACAAAAGAAACCGATTTTATTCATTGAAATTTTCAATACTGTTGATTAAACATCTTTCCACGGATGGTCAACAAGGCGCAAAACTATATCAGAATCTAAAACTGACACGATTCAGAGAAATTTACTTGGAAAATTGTCCAGATAATTAAAATAGTGTTTGCTTTCGACTATAATGTTAGAGTTCTTCTTGAAAAGGTTTCTTTTCAGAGTATTTCTATTGATATGTTTTATCAACTCAGCAAGAAAATAATTGTTGGAGATATGTCATGGCAGTCTCCACATCGTGTCTGTTAGACGGCTTGGACAATTTAGATTCTCTTTCAAACGAAAAATATCTTTATAATGTTTGTTTTTTATTATATTTTTTCAGTGCAAAAAAGTCAAATTTAATAGAAAAGTAACGTAACGTCATAATTATACATTAATTGGACATAAATCTAAAAGATAAGTGCGTGTATGGTCTGTGAAAGCGTTATTTACAACAAACATGTTATCTTCCACAGCTCTAACTTTGGCTATCTTCTTTTCTCTGAAAATAAACGAGAACATGTCATAACGATACATTTTAAACACTTCTTCACACATGCACATACAATTAAGTCTGCAAGGAGAAGTAAAAGCCAAAGAGACAGTACCATCAACAGCATTATAAAACAACAAAAAATAAGTTCATTAGACATAATAGCTTACTACTACGTTGTTTTAACTCTGGATAGATGTCTCGTTGGCAATCATACCAAATCTCATCGTTTTCATACTAGAGTTTACTTGTCTCCGAAAAATATATCTTAGTTCATTAACCCCACTTTCAGGTATATAAATAAAGAGCTGTGATTTTTTTCTGAGACAAGTGCATGCTTGTGAACATCAACAAAAACATGCGGTCATCCGATGTTCAATATTATATACCACGGCGCTTGGTTCAAATATTTTGATCTTGTCTAACGAGTTTGTTTTTGTTGTTGGTGTTTTTTTAAGGGATATTTTCTTGTTTGTACTGAGTATTTAGTTTTCTATTTGCATACCAAATATACACTATAATGCTTGTTCGTTCTTTCTTTGGTGGTCAAAGTGCAGCAAGTTGCATCCCGTCATTGTAATATTATTCTGTGATGATTAATGTACTTTGTCTAAGTGCCTTTTTGTGTTTCTGTGGTGCATGTGGCGTGGCTCTGTGCTTGTGCTTGTGCGTCGTTGTGATGTTGTTCTGTCATAAATTTTTGTATTCTTGTCTTTCAGTTTTGCGATTGTGCTTCTCCGTTACATATTTGTTTGTTTTTTAGTGATTAAGATTATAACACAATGTTGACTACTGTACCCCTATTTTTGAAACTTTTACCTATTATGTATGTTTACTTTGTTCACACATTGTTGTCAATATAATGGAATTGGATGTGGCTGTCATACAAGTGAGAGGTTTATCTATCTATAAAACAAGGATTAATCCACCTTGTACTAAATAAGAAAATACCTGTTCCAAATTAGGAATATGGAAGTTGTTATCTATTAGTTTGATGTGTTTGCCATTGATCGATAAGGGAATTTCTGTTTTGACTTTTCCTCGGAGTTCAGTATTTTTGTAATTTTACTTTTACAATAAGCATAAAAATGACAATGGTTTAGCGATAATATCATAACGCTTATTTTCTGATCAATGTATTAAAATTATTTGTAAAAAAGGGTAAATTGGTTTTTTTTTTTTTATAGAGATGAATATCACAACATATCTGTCTTCTTAAAATGCTTCAACACTTGTTTGTTGACAGCAGTATGAGGATTTTTCTACCATTCTGTTTATAGTCTCTAAGGTAACCGACATATTTGAACCATGCGGAAATAAAATCCAAGACACTTTTCAAGAACCTCCTTAACAATATCGAAGTCTTGCGGTGTAAAAATTTCATCAGTCTTAATTGTTTTATTATGAATTATATCAAAAGGCTTATAAAAGATCATAAGACTCCTAACACCTGTGTTTTTTAGTATTTCCTACATTTAATCCACTTGAACTCTGCTCATTTTTGCAGCACTAAGTGTTACCGAGGATACTATGGTAGCTCATGAAGATGCACAGGTGCTACACCGATATCAATCTTACCTTAATTGTATATTTTACCTGTGTTGACTTCAGGTAGATATCTGAAGTGCCATGGGGTGCAAACTATTTTGACATTTAGATGATAATAAATCGTATACAAGTAGCCATTTGTCATTCCGAAGTGGGCTGTATCACGGTGTAATATCATCTATACAAATTGGTATATGTTTTTCGTTTTGATAACGCGCGAATTCCATTAGCCTTGGCTCATCGAAAAACAACCTATTCGTTCACGTGAATGGTACTTATGTGACAATTAATGACAAATTTTCGATAATATTTTCGTTCATGTGTGTTATCCGACCCTTTTGTCCAAACTTGAAATATCTATTCTTGATATTCAAATTAAGCAAACTAAGCCGATTTCATTCTGTTTAAATTTCACTCTTCAACAAAGCAGATATTATGTTACGACGATGTGATACAGAAAAGATAAATTGTTACAGATTAAAATCATTGTAAGTTAAGTGTTCTTAAATCGTTCATGTAAATAAAACTAAATTCCACAACTCAATACACGAAAAGTGCAAGAATCTTTCGGAAAGGTTATATGAAGGTAAATTCATACACTAAATAAGAAATCAACTATAAAACGGTCTCTTCCTATCACATGTTGTTTAAATACAATCTACTCAAGTATCGAACTGTTATACTTTGTATTTTCAACTGTTATAAAACTACATTTTACCATTCCGATGAAGAAACGGAAAAATAGGAAGATATCAAGAGAAATACTTTAAAAAAGAAAATCCAGACTTGTATATGTTCAGATATTTGATCTGTCAAATGTAGAATATTATATCAGTGTTAGATGTCTATTATGTATATCTTTAATTGATCCCGACTGTCCATATATCAAGAAGCTTGACCTTATTATTTGATCAGCTGTTGTGTGAAATATTCTATTTCCCGAAATGTTAGTTTTAAGTTACAATCTCCGTAAACGTCACGACGAGGTTGAGTTATGTAAACGTGTGTCGTTACTTTTGTCTTATGTGTGTACTGTCACAATGAATAGATTTTTATTTATAATTTTCTGGTTTCTTAATTATATTATATATATAATAAAAATTCGTGGATAACAAAGCATGTTTTGGTGAAGATTATGAGCATTTTAACCTCATAACCCATCAAACTGAAAGGGCTGCAACATTTACGAACTTCGAAAATACCATGATTCTGCTCTTATATAGGGACATCAAAATCATATATCAATACCTTTGTCACTTTGTGTAGCGGCATCACTGAAAAAAAAGAGCTAAACAGGTATTTTATTGCATTTAGCTCTATTGCTTTCAATGTGTATCCTTTTCGCCTAACATCACTGTCGTGGTTATAAATCAGATGATGAACGAGCATGCTTCGTTTTACCCGCATTTGGTCAAAAATACATAAAATTGATGAATTGTTTTGGGGACTTTTTCTGGTATGATTTTAAAGTTATTCATTCTTTCAATTATTGCCATCTTCTGAGGTTCATTGAAATAAACTATAATACAACCACACAACTGCACATTTTAACAAAATATTCTTGTTCAATAAAGTTGTTTACAAAATGTTCAGTGAATGTAGAGTTGATTATGTCTTCTTAAAGCGACAAATAATTTAACCTCATTATAATCCTACCCGCTCTACGGGATTCCACACGGACCATTATCTCCTAACAATATAGGGCTGGACACAAAACTTTAAATATTGTTATGTAATAGATTTTTGAATGGAACTAAAGCAAACTCGCTATTATTGGCAGACCAATTATAACTACTGAAAGTCGAAAAACAGTTCATTTTAGGAACATTCCCATAACAATATAAAGAAAGGATTAAAAGATTTTCGCTAGGTCTCTATTTTGTTTGTGAAAAGACAGCCCAGCGGGTATGCGAGTCTGAATAAACTGTACAATTTTGGCTGAGTTTAAAGTTTTTTGTACGTCTCTCTAGGGGTTATTTTGAGATTGATAGTTAGTAACACTATCAAAAAACTATCTCAAGAAAGTTTTATCAGGTTTAATTGTATTTAATTTTGATGAAAATATCTCTTTATAACGAAGTTGTCACTTTTTATATTAATTCAAATTAATTCGCTATGCTTTATAGACTTACCACATGGAGTGTATATAGATAGCATGTCTCTTTTTAAAAATGAAATAAAGAGAATGTATTGATCATTACTGATAGATGCAACAGGTGATAAAAAGTCTAAGATAAACTGAGTCAAGGGGAAATAACTGCTACTTTAGAAACCAAATTAATTGGAGTTTTAATATTGATAGTATATTTGTTTCTCTTACTAAATAAAATGTTTTGGTTAATCCTTTGTGTTTCTTTATATACTATTATAGTATAAATGTGTTCTATATTTTATACGACTAACTTCCAATGTCCGATCTAAATTAAATCAATAGAAAGCGATGTATAAACTTTATGATTATCACCCATCATGCCCATAGTCCTTTTATATTAGGATTTGTCGGATCCGATGGCCCATGCAGGATGAATGCCCTTACAACAACTCTTGAAGGGACTTTGGCCATATCAAACATCCTTATTTTCTAATGATAGTTCACATTTCTCACTCTTCTTATCGGTTGACCTTTCTTGAAAAGACGAAGCGACAGTCATACAAGTGAGAGGTTTAGCTAGCTTTATAACCATGTTTAATTCACCATTTTATACATAGAAAACCCCTGTACCAAGTCAAGAATATGACTGTTGTTATCCATTCGTTTGATGTGTTTGAGCTTTTGATTTTGCCATTTGATAAGGGAATTTCCGTTTGAATTAATCTTGGAGTTCACTATTTTTGTCATTTTACTTTTTTTGTACTGATTGTTAATTAGTTTATAAGTATTTTGAAAAAAAGTTTGTTTGAAGTACTGTTATTGCCTGATATAAAAAGGTAGACAACCGCGGATATAATAAACCTGTCCCTTCTTTATCTATGATAGCTGTATTCGTCGGAATTTCTAGATATATTGAATCAGCAATGAACAATGAGATATTGTCTTGGTAATATTTTTTCTACGAGCTCATCCGTCTTTGTGACAATCATCATTGAATGGTTTGATTTACGGTTTATAAATTGAGAAATAATGGATAATACGGCACCTCCTACAATTTAATCATTTTTAATACCGTTTTGTTCCAATGTTTAACAAGTGTGAGAAGTAAAATGTCTCTGCGTGACACATGGGGTATTGTTCATTGATATACCATTTTACCCATTTTTAAAAGTAGACATAAACGTATTATTATAATGTTAGTTTCGAATAATTGTTCAATGAGTGGTTATGTTGACAGAATGTCTAAAAAAAATTAGAGGGGAGGTTTTTCAAAAATATGTCTATTTAGTTTTTGTGATGGATGTATTCAAAAATGTAAATTGATACATAAAAGGTAATATTGGAATTGAGCTTAAATCCTTAACTTTAACGGAAATTTGTTCGCAATGTCAATATTATACTCGGCTTCTCAAGATTTTTCAATACCTCAAGGATCTGTTTAAAAGTTTAAACACATACAAAATAAAAAGAGATATAATATAAGTTTTAAAAGTACTTGTATTTTAAAATTGTATAATAATTCTAAGTCAACATTTTCTTGATAAAAGTGTCAGCTAATTAAAGTAAATTTTCTATCGATTAAAACAGCTTCCATTGTATTGAAAGACTTTAAAATGAAACAAAATTTTATGTATTATTCCGTTTTAGTCGTCTTGAAATACACTCTCTCAGAGTTGGTGACATCTTATTCTGGGTTTTTTTGTGTCATTCTTGATTCATGATAACTATGTGGCGAATTCTCCTGGGCACACTACTTTATATGTATATATATAAATTCATATGTTAGTACAAAAATCCATATTATCATCACATGTGACCAATGAAATGAAAAAAAACTGCAAATTTTCAGTAGAGAAAATTATCGCTAAAATATTGCATAAAAACCCAACTATTTTTCTTTTCAACTTATTTGGATTCGACTGGGTTATTTTGGGTTTTTTTTCTGCTTGCGAATAACTTCAGCAATTTAGACTGCCTCCATATAGGAAATTAGAGAAGATAGTGATGTTGTGTGCTAGTATAATCGGCGTGACAACGCTGAATTGGCTTTTCTGATGCAATTTTTTGGCTCTGTATTGTTGTAAGCAACTGCCTCGAATGACTTTTTTTAGCGTTGTTTGTCTGACATTGTGTAAATTATTGAATTTTCAGTGTTTTTTTTTTCTTTCTTATTCTCTCTATCATATATATATATGTAGTAGTTTAATGAACTATTACATATATGTCAGTTGGTAAGTGAAAACATTATCAGCAAAACATGTCTGTCCTCTAAAAGGCCAAGTATAGTATTTTTATAGTTCGTTCTTATGTTGTAATGTTATACCACTGTCCCAGGTTAGGGGAGGGTTGAGATCCCGCTAAAATGTTTAACCCCGCCACATTATGTATGTGCCTGTCCCAAGTCAGGAGCCTGTAATTTAGTGGTTGTCGTTTATTTATGTTACATATTTGTTTTTCGTTCATGTTTTGTACATTGAAGGCCGTACGGTGACCTATAGTTGTTAATTTCTGTGTCATTTTGGTCTCTTGTGGAGAGTTGTTTCATTGGCAATCGTACCACATCTTCTCTTTTTCACAAGTAGATAAGTTTAGACCTGTTCTCTGTCTAATTTAATCTAAAATAATGAGATAACTGATGTATGATTGCCAATCACAGACTATCCACCAGAAATAGGCCTTCTACATTGCCTAAGACCAAAAACCCATTTTATTTTCAAGCATCTTGGGCCGGAATTAAGAATAGAATTGTACTACACGATACTTTGATCATTTTTGAAGGCCGTACAGTGACCTACAGTTGTTAATTTCTGTTCATTTGGTCTCTTGTGGAGAGTTGTCTAATTGGCAATCATACTTCATCTTTTATATATATGTATTAAAGCGGTCAATAATATAAATGTGTGAATTAAAGGAATGAAGAGTTTCAGGCGTAATGGACCGGAATCAGGATAGATCTGTACTATACTAATAGAAATGTGTAAATTGAAGGAATGAATGGATATGTTATTTTATGTGTTAAGTGAGATGGGTTCTACTTATTGTTTAATGTTTTACGATGACCCATATAGTGGCTAACTTCTACGTCTTATGTTTGTCTCTGATAGAAAGTTGTCTCATTGTCTATCTACCACATACGGTTACCGCTAATTTATACCTAATAGTATGTCAATAAAGGTCAGACAAGAACAGGTGCGTCGACAGGGTAAACGGCATATATATTATTGTATTTACAAAACCAATAATATTTAACGGATTTCTCTTGTTAGTAGTACGACTAACCAATGAGCTAGGAACGAAACCTATTCACATACCTTCAGAAACTCATACCAAATTAAATGTTCTGGAAGTCAACACGGATGAATAACTATGACCCTCTCTTCAGAGGGGTTATTTCACTTAATTGATAGTTGATCTTTTTGTGTTTGTATTGTTGTCTCCCAGCTGACTGCAAATTAACCTCAATGGAAAGGTTCGGGTGAATGTAGGGAAAAAACTATTTTTTCTATGTACCTTCGGTTGTATCTCATCTTTTTAGAACTCGTGTACCAATTACATAAAACAATACTACGTTTAAGTTTTGCTTATCTTTGCAAGGAACACTGTCCGGTACACTGGAGAACAAACGTTGAATAAGACAGACACAAACCTTTTGACAGAATAAAAAAAGAAAGACCTGAACAAAACCGTCAATGGTCAACATTTAACCAGAGTTGACATACATAACATATGGCATACAGAATGCTACTCAATTAAAGGTATCTTGTAGTAGTGTATTGCATTTGTCATGTTGAAGACTGGTATGTGCTTTAAATAATTTAATGTATATTGTATAAATTCTAAGTTTGAATTTTTTTTTAATCACAATATGATTGGTTTCCAGCAAAATCATTTGAAATGTTAAACTCAGAATTTATCACAAGATCGGAAGAGAATAATAATCTTCCTTTTTAACCGTTTGTTTGGATAGTTAACTTGATTTTTTTTATATAAAATTTGTATAAATCATAATCAACAGGGTATCCCAGGCTTAGCTTGCGCGTCATAAAAGGGAACAAACTCACACAAGAAAATAACAATTTCTACTGAAAATTTGAATCGAATTTTCAGCATTTGATTTATAGTAAATGTACACCAAGACAACCAGAACATACATCATGTAGTATGTTTATCCTTGGACATTGAAAGCATGGATCCCAAATGAATAAGTTAAAATTTTTCAACTTCTCAAACCATTCAAACATAAATGAAAATGGTGTAATTGGTACCATAGTTTTGGAGAAATACGATTTTTTTTTCAAGTCAAATAATACCAAGAACAAATCTTAATTTTACACTATTTTAAACATAAAAAAATAAAAATATAAACAATTATAAATTATTTTATTTTTCTTCATATGTCAAATTATTGCACAAAATTGAGGTATTTTAACCTTCATACATATCATTAGAGTCCATAATTTTATTTACATGGTGCCGTATTATTAGCACTAATGTTTTTAGAATAAACACACAACTGAGATTCAATCGGAACATATCCCATTAACAATATTCAATAACATTATTAACAAAACAGTCATACACAAACATGTATGTTCAAATAAAAATGCACTATATTATTCCATATCGGTTGATCAAGAGAACTGAAGCAGCGGCTGCTGATGCATGGGAAGACTACAAAAACTGTTCATAGGCAAATGTTCACTAGGTTGAGACACGTTGGTATTCTGACATACGTACCATTCGTTTAATTGCGACAAACTAGATTGCGGAAGTGTGGGTGTTGGATTAACCGGAAGTGCTGGACTTGTTGCATTAGACATTGGTTGTTGATCATGGTGATGACTTTCGGAATCACTGCTGCAGGGTGATGATGATAATGGCTGCATAGACTTAAGAGAATTTGGACTATGGGTAGAGTCACTGTTTTCACTAGTTTCGTCGTTAGTGGAGAATTCGTTGTCGGGAACAGGTGAAATATTACCGTGAATCTTCATGTGTTTTCTTAGTGAGCTAGGATGAGTGTATGTCTTCTCACAACCTCGAACGCGACAGCAGTATGGTTTATCGCTAGTGTGAACATGTGAATGCTTCTTTCTGTCCGAACTATTGGCAAATCTTCTGTCACATCCGGGAAACTCGCATGGAAATGGTTTCTCTCCTGAAAAAATAAATGAAGAAAATAAAGATTTCATTCTACATTCGGAAACAAGTTATTATACAATTGCATGTGCCCATTTTAGTTATATTGTTCATACGGCTTTCAGAGGTAAACTCATGTGTTCATTTGTAAATTTTCTAAATGTAAACTCGATATGAAATATTAGCATGGAAAATGACGGACTACTCGGGTACAAGTTTAATACATTTGTAGAAAGCTTTCACTGTAAAGAAATAATAGTGTGTATACGATGTAATTTTTGTTGTTATTATTTTTGTACAGTAGGAACATATTGCACTAGTGCACTTGGTCCTTCAACCAGGTAGCAGTATATCTAACAATAATATATCAATATATATGTTCCTGTTTCAACCGAGTTACATATACGTCATCAGTGAAAAAAAGTGTTTTTCAAGCTTTGCTATTAATTTTTTTTTTAATTACATGTACATTGGTGAATAGTATTCCTCGCAAACTAGTGCGGAATAAAAATATGGTCTAGACAAAATGTATTTACAATGTTCAGGCAATACCCCGATATTACATGTATTATTTTTAATCAATCAAATTATTTGAATTTAATTTAAGTTTTAGAGTTTCTGTCACATTGACGTATATTCAATAATTTTTTTTTATTTTTAACTAGTGACGAAATATTTTTGACTTATTCTTTGATAAGAATGTGCTTTACCAGATTATTTACATAAGATTTTCTTTGAAGACTGTTCGTGTGTCCTGTAGACGGTAATAAATGTCCAACAAAACTATTTCCCATATAAATTACTGAGGGCACTAAGCATCTTAACAGAGTTTTAAAAACTAAATGACTTTTGCAACTTGTTGATACAGTTAAGAATTTCTGTTTTGTTAATTATGATATTTAGTTCCTGGTATCGGTGACTTTTATTACAGGAAAAATGTATAAATTGTTGAACCAGCGTGAGAAAAAAAAATAATGATTTTTTCACTATTTTTCGAGATAAAAAAACTTTCTAAAATTCATAACAAAGAGATGATCAAATACTACAGTTTATATCACCCTTTACAATGTCATAATTTAATTTATCCGTTTAAAATTATGAAAAATAAAATGTTATTAAATATAAACTATTTAGAAATGTTGATTTTTCATTTCCCCGGTTTACCAAATTTTAAATATTGCGTGTGTATAAATAAAATAAATATTTGTTTACATTTTGAAATTTTTCGTTTGTGAATTCAAAATAAAGTGCAAAAATGTAAAAAAAATCAAAATCAAAAACTATAGGTGTTCTACTAAATAAAATTAAATGAAACATACCTGTATGTGTTCTCTTGTGGATTTTTAAGTTTTCAGATCTAGCAAAGACTTTGCCACAGCCTGGGAATGGACATGGAAACGGTTTTTCACCAGTATGGACACGGATGTGGTTTACCAACTTGTATTTTGCCTTGAATGGTTTTCCTTCTCTAGCACATTCATGCCAGTAACATGCGTGGTCACTCTGCTCTGGACCTCCAACATGGTCAACAGTTATATGTGTTACAATCTCGTGCATAGTGTTGAACACCTTATTGCATGGCTTCTTTGGCTCCTGTTGGTCACAATCTATCCATAAACATGTATGTTCCTGCTTAATCTGGGGTCTCATATAACGAAAGAAAGCACCAGGACTGTGAGATGCAATGTTCATTGGATTCATAGTGTTCATATGCCCCATACCAAAGTGTTGAGAATGTCCAAATGGCTCAGGTCTTGCAAGCTGATTAAATTGATCGGCTCTTGAATAAATGTCGGATGCAAATCTCATCTGGTCATTGTAATGTCCTGAATAATGAGATGGCTCGTGATAGCTAGGAAACAAAACTCGATTTGTGCTATCTGGATACGAGAAGGTGCCGCTAGACGGATATATTGCAGAATGTGTTGTACTGGTATCGGGAAAACTTAAGTCTGGACGACGGAATAACAAGTCTCTTGATGTGTAATTACTGGCAACATGATGTGACATTGGAACACCATATCCACTCGGTGGTGAGCTGTACGGTGAATTCCCTTGGTTGTGGATACTGCTTTCGATCACTGGGTCTGACGGACTCAGCTTTAAGGCGCCGGGTGGCAGGTGTGGGTTGTGTGAGGTATCCACGTACGGGCTGATCATTTCGTTGCTGCCTCGGTTAATCATACGGAGATTAAAATCCTTTCGATTTCACAAATCGCAGTTGAAGTTATATTGTTGACTAATAAAGTCCTCAAAAGTTTATGTTTCGCTTCTTCTCACACTGTTGATTGCAGAAAGCAGCTGCGCTGTGAATCTCTCCGAGAAGTTTTCTAGATAAAAACACAGTCGGATCCCAATAGCAGGCCTGGAATTCTTAATTGTAAAAAAATAACAGTTAAATGTAAGATACTCCTATGATCGTTTTCAAACTTAGTCATATGATGATGGTTTCATGTGGATAACAGTGGTATTTATTGATCTTTATTAAGATTAAGTTGTGAAAAAGGCGTGGCTTAATTATTGAGTTTTTTGATTGGACAAAAAGTTAATGCGCTATGTTTAACCAAACTCCTCCCACTTTTTGACACTTTATTACTGATTATTAATAACATCTGTTTTTCATCACGTCAAATTCATGAAAAAAAATATAACCAAAACAATTTAAATTTATGCAAAAATTTCATTTCAATTTTAACCTTAACTATTTTCTTATATTTTTTTCTAATAATTCTTTAATTTTGTATTTTTCATACTGAAAAAATTTATATTATATGTGTTTTTTTATTGTTTCATTTAGAATTGACTTTATACCCAATGAATTTTTATAACATTATCTGTAACTATGGTAAAAAAATGTATTATTTGATCTTGTGTTGTGTTTCTTTTTCATCTATTTTATTTTTGAATATTTTTTTACTTTAGTCTGAGTCTCTTAATAAAGTATTATTTTATCTTGTGTTATGATATTTTTTCTCTCTTACTTTTTAAAACTTTTCAAATATGTTTAATGTTTAATTTTATTTTTTGCGTCAGGATATAATTTAGAATTATTCTTATATTTTTTTTATTTTTCGATATATTTGAAATGCTCTCTCTGGTGCTATAAATCAAATGTGTTCATCCTAAAATCATTGAAGTAAAAATAATTTGCAATATAGACCAATATTTCCTTAAAATTATACATATCCTACTTATAGACTTAGTAAATAAATTAAATTCACAGTTTCCCGAAAAAACAAATATTTATCATATTCATTGTTTGATAATAAATTTGGCTAAACGAGTTGTTATATATAATATGTTTCAGTCGCAGGTAAAAGATACTTAGGATGATGAGCTTAACTGCAATGAAATACTTGGAAGAGTTTGCACCAAAGACAACAATGAATTACTTTGTATATAAAAGAAAATACATCGTTTTTCTTTCAATAATGTGGTTTTGGTTTAAAGTCATCATTCTTTTTCATTTTTCGCAAAATCTTTTAAAGTGCCAGTAAAGCATATATATTAAGGTCAGAGGTTATGTGTTGAAAAATAACCCAACATACATATAATTATGTTACAATTTTAACATACACGCAAGAATGTGTGGAAATTTAAATTTTAGTGCAGATTAGATTTATTTTGTGAAAATGGAAAGTAATCCCACTGTTTGTTATAACTATAGCAAAATGAAAAATCTAAATGCTTACCCCTTATTTTAGAGACTGTTCCAAAAGCTGTCTACAAAGGTTTTAAGTTTGATCTAATGGTTTGCACAACATTTGCTTATTTTTCCTCATAAGAATTTGAAAAAAAAATAATTTTACTTAAACTCGACAATCATTAAATATCTGCTTATTTGTATATTAAATCTATAAAGATTCTGTCCCACGTTTGTATATTAAATCTATAAAGATTCTGTCCCACGTTTGTTATATCTGCTTATTTGTATATTAAATCTATAAAGAGTCTGTCCCACGTTTGTTATATCTGCTTATTTGTATATTAAATCTATAAAGATTCTGTCCCACGTTTGTATATTAAATCTATAAAGAGTCTGTCCCACGTTTGTTATTGAATGACTGTCATTGTTTTCTGTCTCCAATATTTTTTGTTGTTTTTATCATAACTTAGGCAGTTGGTTTTCCCTGTGCTTCAATATGGTCATTTTTATAGATCGTGGCATCAACACTACATGTTTTATCACCATAGGCGGATCCAAAGGGGGGCTGGGGGCCCCGGCCCCCCTTTCGTGGGAAAAATTTGGTTGGTTATAAAGGGAATCATTGAAGCATGACTGGAGCGGGTCCCCCTTAGGAAAAGTTCTAGATCCGCCACTGATCACGGCCTTTTGAACTATATAGGGTAAGTGTATGAAACCTTTACACTGTCCTATACATAGTTGTTTAAATCGTCGTCTTTTTTTTTTTTTTTTTTGTTTATTTTGAGATAGTTGTCTCACTGATGATAAAACAGCTTTTTTTTTTAACTACATGCTGTTTGGTTTAACATTGTTTTTGCTGTTTTGTTTTCATATTTTTTTTTTCATGTACAGTTATCGGTGCGTATTGTGGTGTTGTTACGTTGAATTTTGCTTCTTTCTGGCAAAATGTATTTATAAGATGCATAATTGATGCACATGATTTTAAAAAGTTCATAATTTTCCGATTTTATATTCTGTTCAATACATTCCCATGTCAAATAGTGTAACATATAGATTAAACAGGAAGTGATTTTAGGGTGTGAGTCTGCTTCGTAAAACTATACCCCTAATCAGTGTCACTCCAACTACACAACATGTTCGTGTGCCAAAACTCTATCCTGTCTAAATATTATTTTGATCATAATCAGATTTTTATGACAATAATCATCAACAAATATTAACTTTGCATTAAACCTAACTGTTGTTTTATCAATTCGAGTGTTAAGCGAAAGATTAATAACTGCGATAATCCATGAAAATCTTGTCTTTATCCTTCTTACCATTCCCACTTCGTTAATTTTTTACTGTGTCATAACGGTTTAAGCACATCTTGCTGTCATTTTTTCGCGTGAAAAGTAAAAGCGGATTAAAGAAGGATTGTCAGACCGTTATGAACTGATATCTTTCACATTGAATACCGATCAGCTCGTTAGTTTATCTGCCAAATCTATGATCAAATCTTATCTGCCAAGTTACACAGATTAGTGTTATAAAAACAACCAATATTAATGACCAATCATAGAAATAAACAAACAATCATTCCATAAATATAATACCTTTCACGGGAAAGTTTTAATTTAAGTCCTCGTGATATATTTGTATCTGTATTTATATTAATGCCAAATATTCCTGAAAACCCATTTTTTTGTATAAATACTGAGATATAAACTTAAACAACAAACTGTTTTCCTAAGTAATTGTGCATTTTTCGAAGGAGCAAACAAAGTAAGTTTCCTTGTAAAATAAATGTTAATTTCTATATAAAGCTTTAGAAGTATTTTTCAAAGGTAATTATGCATTTTCACAAGAACCGAACGCAGCAATTTGAAAAGTTACTTCTGATTTTTTTCTTTTCGTATTAAAAACATGAGTATAGTTCATCATAAGACTGGATGTATTAACTTTTTACTTCTTTTGTATAATTGAAAAATGTGCATCGTATTTTATTTCTTAATAGCCAAAATTATAACACTTAGTACGTCAAAGCATGGTAGTATTATACTGACTAATACTTCCATGGTCAAAGAGGCCTCGATATTCAGAGACAAGAATGAAACGGAATAGAGGTGCGTTGTTTTGGTTTCGTTTTTGTTAAAGTGTTATTGTTGTTTACACATAAATGTTTGACTCATAACTATATCATTATACTCTTTTGAGTAATCGGCAATCTTTCCTCATCATCCTATTTTCATATTAATTACCGTCAGCTGCATTAGAAATTAATGTCATATTGCAATGAAAAGAATGATAAGTCAGGAGGTGGAATATCACTAGTTCGTATTTGATGGAACCGTAAAATACGAAAAATAACGAAATCGAAATAAATTAAAGTAACAGTAATTTTAATCTATAATATGACAGTTACGAAAAGTTCATAAACAATAAAGCGTTAACCTCAAAATATCTCCTAGAATAAACTAAATCAATCTTTTTGTTTTTTCTCCTCTATATCGGGGGAAAATATACAAACTCAATATATTTTGACATATTTTCAATACGTTATCTGCTGTTATTGTTTATTTATTTTAGCAACTTTTTCCAACATAAGAGTATTTTTTTATTTGTATAATTAGTTTTTGATGTTTTTTTATTATTTTTAATTTTAAATTTCTTTCTTTCTTTTTTTTTTCAGACCTGATGAATGCCAAAATTAATCTAATTATACAGAAGTTATACGCGCTCGAGTATACGCGTGCCGTCCTGAATACACGAGTTTTTGAAAGCTTTATGATCCATCCATCGATGTCGCGGGAAATTCAAAATCCGATTTAATTTTGACATATATATTTTGGGACTGACACCGGATGTTTAATCAGATGTGATTTACTTTTCTAATTATTAAAGAAATACATGGATGAAAAAAGCTACTGAATTTTTATTCCTTATATACACAAATTAATATATAAATCCGATAACAACTATATATCTTAAACGCAAATATAACTGCTTCAAAGCAGAGACTAATGTATTTCAAGGACGTATAACTATTATACGTCCTTGTGTATTTCTATATATACATGTAAGGTACATAGTTAAAAGTGTAAAACTGCACGTCAACTTCTGGATCTATATTTTTAATTTAATTTTATGTGTTGATGGTTAATGTCTGAGTATAAACAAGAATTGTATATGTATATTTAAATATACAATTCCTTGGTATAAAAGATATCTTACTTTTCCTTTTATTTCAGAATTTTAAAGTCAGTAATCTCCCGATCTAAAAAAGACAAAAACTAAAAAAAAAAAAAAAACACTCTGGTATCGTGTATTGAATAAAACTATATTTATCGTATAGTTTATAGTTTTGAAAAAAAATATTCTTCAGACTACTCCTTGTAGACAATAACATAACAATGTTTTACATAATTTTGAAGTTATGGTGTTAATTACGCAAATCCGTCCTTAATTTATTGGTAGGGAATTTTTATTCTTTCTTGTAGATGTACACATAATTGCTAATTAAAACATGCATGGCTGTAGCAGCAGGTATTGGGGGTTTATGACTACCTTCTGAAGTCCCGACGGTAGCGGTTTTTACCTGGGTGTTAATTAAAAATTCATAAAATTATTGCCTCTTGTAAACCGCCACACCGTTCTGGTCAAACCAACAATTAACACTTCTGTACCTACATTGTGTAAGTGTAATGTATGTAATGATGCATAATTATAATAAAAAATATATAACCTCTTGGGGTCAAGGCGTGACAAATATTAGAACAAGATTTGTTACGTAAAACAACCTTTACCCTAAGTGAAACAATTTTAAAAAGAGACACTGGTTAAAGAAAAAAAATAATTAAAATAAATAGTTTTATGTTCGTCTTCTCACGAAAATTTCACCAGCCCAGTATCCAGAACTTCGGGATAAACTTATTTTTTTCTGTAACAAAATTTGGAAAATTATTTGAAATCATAGAAACTGTATTTTCATTTTGGAAATATTTGATTCCTTGTCAGCCTTTGACCCTACCTTTTGTCCTGTTTGCATATAATGTCTTTATTTATTAATAAGTTTGAGTTTTCAAACATTTTGGCCTCGAGCATCACTGATGAGACATTTCTTGGTGTATATCTGGCGCAAAAATAAATAGTTCTGTTAATGCTCTATTTCAAAATTCTCCGAATTTATAAACGAACTAGCAACCATGCCTTTTGTTTTATCTTCTAAAACCTGATTTGACTAAAAAAATATATAAATATTTAACGGTAAGCCCTTGGTAATTTATATTTGATATAGACATTGGACTTTTCAACCTGAAGAATATACTATATATTTATCTCGAAAGTTTAGTTGTTATATTTCCGCCCAATTTAAGAACCATAATCCAGTAGTTTTTTTTACACTTCTTCGACAAAAATCACCAAACAAATTGCTGAAAAACGGGACATATAGTAGTATATATATTTGTCAACTTTCGCCATTTGCTAGTATGGTATTGAGGAAACGACGATAGTCCGTCGGAAGGGGACAATAAATGTCTAACCCGTGTTAAGAGAAAGTAATATCTCTAACACATAAAAGACACACTTGTAGATTTCGAAAAAAAAACAGTCTGATGCCGCTATAAGGCAGCACTGGCACCCGCAAAGTGGAAAGGGATTAATATAAGTTGCAATGATTTGTTTCCAAATCCACTATAAAGAAATACGTTTAAATATATCTGTCAAAAGTAATTGAAAATACTTTAAAATCGCAAAATTAAAAAAACACGCACGCACAGCACTACAAATTTTAACAACCAATACTGACAGACTTCTCCGAAAAAAAACCCGCATAATGTTTCTTAAAAAAAACTAACTACACAAGGTCCAAAATCCATGACTAATTTGGTTGAATATGAAACCTGTTTCATACATGAAAACAATCCTTGCCTTTGCCTACATATCCATATTATATGTTGTAGCACTAAAACACACAATAAAAAGCTTGCACAATGCTACCAATGACAAGACAGCCAATTTGTCATACAGGGAAATGAATTAAAAAAAACAGGGACAAACTGTCCTCGTTACTACAGATGCTAGCTATAGTTTGCTAACACTGCCGCTGAAAAATAGAGGATATGTACGTGTCCACTTTCTAGCAATATATGAAGCTTCCATGTGTTCGATATTTTTGACCATTTTCCCTTTCATGTGAGGAGTTGTGTTGCTTAGTCTTAATCTTTACTCCTTCATGACACAAAATCTCTACACTCGCTGAAAGTTCCTGATGGTTTCTAGTATCCATATGCTTGAATTATAATCTATACGAATGCCAATAACACTAGACACCAGTGCATTGAAGAACAATGCCATCTACAAAATTTTGAAAAATTTTGAAAATAGGAATGAATCTATAAATCAAATACGAAGACACTTCTGAATAACAATTATATAAATTCAGAAATATGCAACCAATGTTATCTTTTGTAATTTGTACCTTGGCAATGCTTTCCACTTCCTTTAGTTATGGGTGCATGACGGCTAACACTAACTACAGAAAAAGATTGGGAGGTGACAAAAACATCTTTGAAAATTTGTTATATAGCAAACATTGCATTAAAGGAACTCATTAATCGCCAGAACTGCCTGAGCATATATTTTGAATTAACGATCTTATAATCATAAAAGCATAAGAATGGTTTCTACCACAGTAACAACCTTTATATACTAAAGATGATTACGAAATTATATATATGTTTAATATACAGATGTCTGTTCCACAGTAGTAAAAGTAATTTATATCATCATGCATAATTTATTTCTTTGTCTAAACCTATTATAATAGAAAAACAACTAATATAGAAATAACCAAAACACATCCTCTTTTTTAATGCTCATGAGATAACTTGCAATTGTACACTTCGGAACCAGCACATTAACATTACATAATCACAATACAGTTAATGTTTTCCAAATTAACTTTAAACTATTTTGAATCTTAAATTGGTTTTATCATTCATTCATAAGGATGATGGTTAAGACAAATTTAATATTGTTCTATGTTTAGTACAAGCATGAATGGTGATTGAAGTTTTAAATGTCATTGACCAACTACACAGCCCTCGCACAGTCAGCATGGACGTATTATATTGACATACTTATAATACTTCCATAGGACAAGGTTCGGGTTATTACGCAACGAAGGGTCTGTTTAAAACTCTTCTATGGCCGGTAGTGTCTTCCGTTAATTAATATCAATTAACCTTCCCCTTGTATTGAAAGATCAAAGATTAATAACCTTATATTGAAAATTATCGCTAGGCTACTGTTAATCTTAATCATGGTTGTGTTAGCAAATGATCATCACTTGACATGACTGTTTATTTCCAGGCACATTTAGAAATACACTCATTTTAGCGTTAATTATACAGGCTTGGTGTATGTGTTCTTGTTTCATATACATTTGAATCTAGGGACTAAAAACTGTCCAAAGAGTGTCTTGAGAGAAGGATTGAACAACTTCAGACACGCAACTTAGGTGTCTGTCCAAAGTAAATAGCTTGTTTTTCAGTGGTTGTCGTTTGTTGCTGTTTGTCATATTTTTCAAGATTATTGTGTATGCCTCAATCATGCATGCCATAGTGTTTTTTTTTATTTTGGATTGTTTCACTTTTATATATGGCGGGGTCTTTTATAAATGGCTATACGGTAAGGGTTTTCCTCATTGATGAAAGCCCACCGGTGACCTATATCTGTATCTGTTAACATCTATATCCTTAGATCACTAGAACACAATTTTCTTCATGTCAATCATACCAATCCCCTTCCAGGATATATATAATATAGTCCAAGTAGAGTTTGAGTCCGAAGTAAACTTTTTGCATTTGTCCTTTTTACCTATACTGCTATCCTTTGTGTTAGCATAAAAAAAAATAAAAATATTTTAATAAAAAACACATAACAATTAACCAATATAATAATTATGTGAAAATGAACTTTTAAACTTGTTTATACAATTATTCTTAAAAAAAATAAATATTCACCGGTGCATGAGAATATATATATTATTTATGGGTAAAATAATGAAATAATTTAAATTGAGCTGAATCCCAGTTTCTTTTATTATCAAGTGTATACAGAAGCAAAGTAAGTGCCATCTTTCACCTAAATACGGAGTAGTAAGATTGTTGTATTACTACCAAAAATGTCCGATAGTTATCATAGGTACCAGGATTATAATTTAGTACGCCAGACGCGCGTTTCGTCTACATAAGACTCATCAGTGACGCTCATATCAAAATATTTATAAAGCCAAACAAGTACAAAGTTGAAGAGCATTGAGGATCCAAAATTCCAAAAAGTTGTGCCACATACGGCTAAGGTAATCTATGCCTGGGATAAGAAAATCCTTAGTTTTTCAAAAAATGCAAAGTTTTGTAAACAGGAGTGAATATGAGTATCAGAACATCCAAGAGTGCCCAAAACAAGTATTACATGTCATAGTCTAAAAGCTGCTTCGATAAACAGGCCACATGTTTTCAAAAGCACCATACATAAGACATGCCATAGGACATATGCTAAATATTTATATAAGATGCACGAGATTATTCATAAATGTCAACTCTATTGGATTGTTCAATGTGTCTCGGGAGAGTATATAAGAAAGTGGTATCTTGGAACTTTCTTTAACCCTATGATACGAAGTAGAAATGGAATACTGTTTTGTATCACTATTAATATATATATATATATATAATATTAAACTTATGCTTTACTAACATTTATTTGTCTTATTAACCCTGCCAGATTTTTTATGTTTGTTCATATCAAGGAGTTGTATATTTAAATACTAGTACCGGTAAACAATTCCCTTTTCATACCAAGGAGAGTAATGCCTATTTGCTTCTGTTATAGTTGCTGTTTGCAATATAAAGTTGAGAATGGAAATCGAGAATATGCCACTGATACAACAACTCGACCAAAGAGCAGACAACAGCCGAAGGACATTGATACAACAACCCGACCAAAAAGCAGACAACAGCCGAAGGTCATTGATACAACAACCCGACCAAAGAGCAGACAACAGCCGAAGGCCATTGATACAAGAACCCGACCAAAGAACAGACAACAGCCGAAGGTCATTGATCCAACAACCCGACCAAAGAGCAGACGACAGCCGAAGGCCATTGATACAACAACCCGACCTGTGATTTATTTCTGCGATGGCCTGAACCGTCGTATCACTGGCTTTCATCACAAATAGTAAAATGAAGATGTGGCATGATTGCCAATGAGACAAATCTTCACAAGGGACCAAATTACACAGAAATCAACAATTACCGGTATAGGTCATCGTACGGTTTTCAACAATTAGCAAATCCCATACCGCATAGTCAGCCATCAAAGGCCACAAAATTCTTTATTTCAACATATACTGGCAAGATTTATATTGAATATTGTTGAACGAATTTGAATACTATACTATATTAAAACAATTCAATATAGAAATTTAAAAAATGGAAACCTATATGGACAATGGCACGACAGCATAATGAATATTAAATAATTATGATTTAGATATATCTGTTTGAAACTTAGCTCCTGCTGATGAACACTCCTGTCATAAATTTGAATACATTTCCATATATTAATATTCTCTTATGGAAATGGAACGTCTTGCACTGTTGGATCGTGATTGATTTTATCGAAGAAGATAATAGAATTCATAAGGTTCGTTGATATTTTTATGCCATATTCTATATCTTTATTGTAAGATGAAAGACCAAAATCAGCAGCAAACTGAATATAAATATCTTCTTATCAACAGATATACCGTATTACATGTCATAAGGAATAGAACTGGACTTGTGCATGAATTTCATTACTGAACTATGGAATTAAATATTGTATGGTCATTAACTTTACATATTGATTCAAAACATGTTTCTTTCTTATTTTGTGTACTTCGTTCTCCACATTATATGGATGATCAAACACAATTGTTTTATGCAGGCTGTCTGTTTATGTTTCGAGCTATCTACTTTTGGTCTTTCAATCAAATTTCGAATTTCATGCTAGAACTTTTAATATTGAATAATAAAAACCTTTCTGATTTTATTGTCTATGAACTCTGTAAAGACAGTGCATTAATAGTATATCTCTCGATACATACATCAAATAAGTTACTAAATTTATTAACGTATTCTGCATGTAATTGTTGTCCACGTTATCAAACATTTCCAAGCAAAACACTTAAAAATCATATCTTTACCCAGACAAGCTTGCAAGTCCAATGGCATACACAGGATAATATCAAGCTATTTGAAGGGGTTATAGCTATTTCGTTATAGATCAGGAGATAGCTCCATGCATAGATCAATATAAGTACATTCTTATTTTAAAATCATTATTGCATACCTTCGTTGTTGATTTTTCACCATTTTGTACGTAGTATTTTCCCTTTGTCATTTCACAGCTACGGAATTTGTTTGTGTTCGCCAAGTTATAAAATGTCATGATTCGATTTAACAGAATGTTGTAGAACAGACCATAGAAGTACAATGTATAGTACATCCAATGACTTACACAAAGAAGAATTTTCGATTTTATCAATTTCTTTTTATGGCCCCGCCATATAGGAAAAGTGGGCATTACATATTACTCTTGACCGTTGTCCTTCCGTCTTTCCGTCCATCCAATTTTCGTTTCCGCACTTTAAATTAAGTTCTTCTCATCTAAATGTTATGAACTTATCATGACATAATGCTAAGAACCGATACTCGCAGACAGAGTTTGAATATGGGCAGTGAGTCACCTACATATCTACACTTATGACCTTTTTTACTCGTAAAATTGCAAAGCTTGAGCAGGGGCATTCGTGTTCTCAGACACAATCATCTTTAATTTTGTTATGCTTGAGTAATATATCAAAATGAATATTTTATTACATTTCTCATTTCTTAAAAAATAAAAATTCGGCTACTAATTTCTTTGATTTGTTGGTGATTGTATAAAGTTGACGACAAATTCGTCACTGGTTGTCTATTGTCATACATGATTTGTTTGTTGGCGGTTATATGAAGCTGACGAAAGATCTTCAATATATGCTGTTTAATTTTATTCAGATCGTTTATAGACTCTGGACGATTTAGAGATTGGCACGTTATTTACTATTACAATCTCATGATTGTCGAAGACTTAATTTTCTTGATGTCATTTTGTTTATTTGTGTCGTTGGGTTGTTGTTTCATTGCCGTATAACCCACATCCTCTTTTTTCCATTATTAATTCTGAAATTCGTGTTTTCCATGTATATCATCCAACATGTCCACAGTAATCTAGATTGAAAAAATGTGTAGAAAATACAAAAAAAAAGTTATATCCCTGTACGATGTAATTTTAGTGAAGTATACCAATAAAAAATCGTCTTACGATGAGCACTATGCGAGACTTTTCTATTGTGACATTGCTGAAAAAATACTACTAACTTTGACAACTTCTTCTAAATTGGAACACGTTTCGATGTGTATTTTTAGGTATAAGTAAAGTTTTTAAGCATAATGTCTAAGCACTTTTTAATTCGCGGTAGGGGACATTGACAACCAAAAGAGTGTGAAAATCATACAAATGTAATCTTTTTATTCCTTTTAATGTGTGATAAGATAGCTATCGCTTCTCCATAAATGTGTAACACGTGGAGATACAGCTTAAAAAGTTGGAATTTTATGACAATCGAGAATAATTTTTCATACGTTATTTATCTAAAGTCAATCTTCTGTGTAAACAAAGAACAAACTAGTATCCCGTCTCCGTGACTAAAACCTAGTGAAGAGTATTTGTTAAAATTCTTCCGAATTAAAACTACCATCTTGGTTAAATAAGCAACAGAGGAATTGCACACATGTTTTGAGAGGTTCAATTGTTTTTCCCAAGCAGACTCATTATGCATAATTAGCTTCATTATAAGATTATTTTTTAATTGATTTTATTATCGTTATCGTTATAGTTTTTTTTTTTTTTTTTTATTACTGAAATGACTTGAGAGGGATCACTGTTACGATGAAAAAACAAGCTGATCATCGATCTGTTTTTTATTTAACGCAAAAAGCGAGATAACTCCGTTTCAAAATTTTTCGAACCCGATTGTTTGAGTATACTTTATATTTAGCCAAGCAAACTACGTTCAAACGGTAATGTTTACATCTAAGGGACAAGGCCTGTCAACAAGATTTTTTGCAACATACTAGAAACAACCAAATATATTATCTCATAAACGTTTACTAATGGAAAATGCAAACTGTCCATGATCTAATAATTGAAAATATTTATATTTATATTACGAATTCTAGTCATGATATACATACATGTATTAATATATATATATATATATATATATATATATATATATATATATATATATATATATATATATATATATATTTTGATAAATAAAAAGTCCTTGGTACAGAAAATAGAAAGCGCTAACAGAAACAATGTTCGATTTATGATGTGATTTTTTGTGTTTTTTACTTTTAAATTAATATATATATATATATATATATATATATATATATATATATATATATATATATATATATATATATATATATATATATATATATATATGTTACAATGATGAATTATAAAAACGTCTCAGTTGTCAACGTTACAAAATCAACCGATATCTTTCTGTTGACTCCGATTCATTCTAAAGTAAGAGGTAAACATGGCCACGGAGTCCAAACATGTTCACATATATATAAAAACGTGTATGTTATCTTTCACGTGGATTTTCCTTCATCATGAACGCACATAGCCAAATATTTGAAAGTCAATAATATGTAAGTACATAAATTAGTTGACGGTGTTACATGATTAAAAGGGACCTAAAAAGGGACGAACATATGCCTATAGAACATTGTTCAAAATGCGGGTTAATGCCAAATGAAATTCAGTTATAACAGCAAACTACGGTTCCATAATTTGGATGCTAGACATTAGAAAACGCATTCGTTCTAAGATAAGTAGATATAGGAAGATGTGGTATGAGTGCCAAGGAGACAACTCTCCATCGAAGTAACAACATATAAAAGTAAACAATTATAGGTCAAGGTACAGCCTTCAACACGGAGCCTTGGCTCACTCCAAACAGCGAGCTATAAAGGGTCCCAAAATTACTAGTGTAAAACCATTCAAACGGGAAACCAACGGTCTAATCTATATAAAAACTAGAAACGAGGTTCTCATTCAAACAGTGATTTTAGTCAACTGTATGCTTGCAACATCCCTATTTGACGAAGGCATTGATTTTCTTTCTAACGAGGCATTTTACTGTCTAACTGTCGACAATTTGGTAGAATCAATGTATCCCCACTTATTCGGTACGCCTATCTATGTAGGGTGTTTTTATTTTGAATTTACGTAATATGTGTATTACTGGTAATCAAGGATTCTGTTACAACAAATAACATGTAATATTTACTAAATTCTATCAAAACATTCGGGTTTTTTTGTCTTTACCTGTAGAAAAATGTTATTTATTGGTCATAGTTAGGCAGATGGTTTTCTTGTTATAATTGTTTTACATTTATCATTTACGAGTCTTTTGTAGCTACCTATGTTGTATTGTGCTGCTCATTGCTGAAGGCCGTACGATACCTATTCTAAGTTGTAAAACAAAATCTCCTTTGTGTGGTCTCTGGTGGTGAGATATTTCAATAGCAGTAAAACCATAATTTATTATTTCTATATTTCTAGTTTTTACAATGTTTAAACAAACCTTTCATAATATTCCGTAAAAAAGGACAAAATTGGGACGGTTGCGCTAATAGCAAGAAGATCTAGCACATTTTATAACTGTAAGGAAACAACAACATTTTAAAAACTAAATGGAGTCTAAATGCTTGTTAGTTTTATTACGTGATGTGACTACCAAATTACCGATATATATATAGTCAAGCCTAAATCTCTGAACTGAAAACACAACTTTAAAAAACCCTATATAGATCTATGTATTTAGTTGAGGATTACACAGGCAAAATTTGCTCACATGAATTTCACACGAATCTCACTTGAAAAATTTCACGTGAGATTCACCTCAATCGAGCTTACACATGAAACTCACGTGAAAATGTTCATGTGAATTTTACGTGACTTCAGATTCACATGGATCTGATGTGAATTTTTTTACATGAATTTCATGTGAAATTTACAACAACAACAAAAAAATGATATTTTTCATGATTTTAATTATATTTGAAAATTTAGATGTTATTTGAATAACTCTATTTTAAAAATTCATGTGAATTTCACATGAACAAAATTTACATGACCAAATATTTCAAAGCCTACCCGAGCTACATATACGTTATCCTGCACTCAAAGCTGCGAAATATATCGTTCTCCGACATGTTTCACGAAAACACTTTCAAATTTATTAACATCAAAAATAAAAACCAGGCTTAATAATTATAGTGAAACTTCCCGCTCTAGAGTGACTGTGAATAAGGTGTGACAGTACATATATATATATATAGATAGATAGATAAAATTTCCAAAAGATTGGTTGTTAAGAGTATACTATAAATCGTTTGTCGTTTGTTGATTTTTCGTTCATTTTTGTACATAAATTAGGCCGTTAGTTTTCTCGTTTGAATTGTTTTACATTTGCATTTCGGGGACTTTAATAGCTGACTATACGGCATGTGCTTTGCTCATTGTTGAAGGCCGTACGGTGACTTATAGTTGTTAATTTCTGTGTCATTTTGGTCTCTTGTGGAGAGTTGTCTCGTTGGCAATCGTACCACATCTTTTGTTGTCTATAATAACAATACACGTCTCTTTCCGTGTGTGCAATGGGATAAAACATTTGACTATACTCTCACATAATGATCTAAAATTTGATGACTGTATGTTGAACACATCTATCCCGTATGAAACTTTAAGTAAAGGAAACCCAGATAAGTCTTTTTCCTACCTTGACTTACATTTAGAAATTACAATGATGGTCCCTTAAAAACTAGCTTTTAAATTGTGAACTTTCCATTTCTAAGCAGCAAAATTGTTACAGCTATGGAGTATATATCTCACAGTTTATATGCTATTCGAGAGCTTGCAAATCCTACCACAGTCCAATGCGATTGAAATTACACGATAATTCTTCCTGTAGACAAGATATACCTACTGACATTTACTCTCCTTGAACCTTGTTATACATTGTAGCCTTATGTACAAAACATATTTGTTGACCTATCAAACGGTCATTTGAAGGTGTCTTCCCATTTATCCAACTTTTTAAAATAAGGTATTCTCATTTAGCCAACTTTTTATTTTTGTTAATTATTGGGTTGTAACTTGTTTGTTTAGTAATAATAAGGTGTCTTTCTAAAATTTGACAGTAAAATTGTTCCTGTACGTTTTTATATTATTTAAAAATATATATAAAATAGACGATAGTAAACTTGTTACATTTTATTTTCAAATAAAATTTAATATATTTTAAATAATAAATCATTTAAACAGAAGAAACCCACAAATCATTTTATGAAAGTAAACATGAATGTCTTTATTACACTACAAGACACTGGCATAGATTAGTAAATATGGAAAATATTAATATGGACAGATGAGGTCAGTCTGAAACACAGAATTGTAATACATTGGAATTTTCATGGTTAAAAAACATTTCACGGAACTTGAATTGGTTGACTTTTGTTATACAAACACTTCGTTTTCCCGTTTGAATGGTTTTACACTAGTAATTTTGGACCCCTTTGTACATTGATATAGCTTGTTGTTCGGTGTGTGCCAAGGCTCCGTGTTGAAGGCCGTACATTGACCTATAATGGTTTACTTTTATAAATTGTTATTTGGATGGAGAGTTGTCTCATTGGCACTAATACCACATCTTCCAGTATCTACTAATTTTTATAAAAATATGTTTATTGATACAGTCATGTCAAGAATGTTTGATAATTATATTGAAGAATGGAAAAGTATTGTTAATTCACCCTCTTCCAGATGGGGAAATGGGCGTAATAAATTGAGAACATAAGATTTTAAGCAGGATTATGTTGTTGAAAACTTCTGCAAACTGTTGATGCCTTTTTGTGCATTAATATTCGCGATCCTGCCTGATAAATGCCAGACAACCTACCAACGTTTGTTTGCAATTCGTAAAGCAAGTGGAGCAGACAACAGCACACCAATCAACCCAAACAGAATCTTCATGGACTTTGAATCAGCAGCACGTAACGCAGCAGAGACAGCCTATTCAACTTATATTTTGTCCCATTTGGATCATTTGGCCAGAAGAACAGAAAAAAAAGGAACGAAGAGGATCTATTACACAAAAAAAAATCCATATCATTGACAAATCTCTTCATGAATAAAAGTGCAACTGATATTTTTCTATCCAATTCACATTTAGATTTTAAAACGGTTAAAAAAACTTTAAAATACTTTCAAATGATTTACATTACATTAACTAAATGTCAGTTGCACATTTTAACATGCTATGCTAAATAAAACTACAGAAAATTTAATCCGAGTATAATTTTCAGTCTTATTTTTCACCTGTCATTCAACCCAAACTCTGATTGAAAAAAACCCTTTGTTCTTGATTACCTTTGATCTCATCTATCCAACTTTTTTTTTACCTGTACTACATATAATTTTAAAAAGTTGGATAATTAAGAATGAAACCATTTGAAATGCTAGATTTCGTAATATTACTGAAATAAAAAGTAACTGTACGTAACGAAACGTCTTTCATGCATGACAAATTCGATACAATTATATATTCTATTACCTTTATATCCCTTTAAAACATATTTGTCGGTGGGAAGCATTTTACGACATATATAATACCAGAAACAATATGTATGATCCAAAATCGATAGTCTCGATTACCCAGACGCTTGAATTTTACAAACCAAACGTCTGGGTTTTCGCAATGGTAAAAATTCTTATGACAGATTTCTGTCAGAGACTCGGAACATTTTGGATTATTCGTAGACCCTATGAAAAGTAACGATAGTATCCGAAATGATAGTTTGACCCACAACATCCAAAATGGCAGCCTCCATGAGTGCTTGTTTTTTATCGACTTCAACCACAGAACATCAACATGCAGCTAGCATATACGTGTTAAAGGGTCATGGTGTAATTAATGTGTTGTCAAAAGGCAGTAGGTGAATTGTAGGTTATAGTTGATAGGTTTAAAAGCATTTGTATACATAGAATTGGCTCATGACTTGTTACATGAATCTTTATTTCATTTATGTGTTGTTTTAATATTATAATTGTCTGTATTTGGATCACGCCTCTATTGTGCTCTTTCCAATAAAATATTGAAATAAAAGCAAAAACAGTAAAGTCGCGCAACATAAATTTATTGAACAGTTGAACATCTGAGCACAGGGTTTGAAACAAACCCCTGTGATCTGAGTTTCAAAATAATTTTAATTTAATAATTGTATTAAAAAGACATTGCCTCCAACAGGTTAGGAACAACCCCTCAATTGCATGACTATCCCTTAGGAAGCTACCATTTGATTTTTATGGGGGGGGGGCTAAGATGAAAATTTTGTCCTGAATTTTTTTTTAGCTGTAATATCTGTCCTGAATTTTTATTTTTCACTCTGTTCGGTCCTGTCTTTTTTTTTTAGTTTATCCTGTCAGACTTTTTTTTACCTAAATTGCCGTCCTGACTTTTTTTTTTTTGCAAATGTCTCATCCTGCCTTTTTTTTTTACTCAAAACTCCTGTCCTGCCTATTTTTTTCAAATTTCATCCTAGCCCCCCCCCCCCATAAAAATCAAATGCAAATGGTAGCTCCCTTATATAAGTAATACATTTGAAGTGATTAATTTTGTTTTTGTTGTAAAAGCCACTTTTTAGTACAAAATTTATGTCAAATGAGCATATATTTATATTATTTGAAGAAATGTTTCCCATTGGCATTGAAAGAACTATTTACATCTATCTGGTATCGTAAGTTCAAAACATGTCCAAGAGTCCAAATAATTTTGACACTTTGAAAGACTATTTTATATTTTTGCTTACATGTAGATGCAAAAATTATAGGACTAGGCATGTTTTTTCTGTGATGCCTTCCCTCTCTAAACATTCTTTTTTAAATTTGTATGGAGCTTGTGTACCTTATTTGGTCTTCTGTCAGTCCTCTTTGATTTAAAGTCTTTAATATTGTATTTCTTTGTTACCCTGGTAATGGTTTATAATATGAATAAAACACTGCAAGTATGCAACAGCTGTACAAGGTCTTATTTTATTGAGTAAGACCTCAGACTATTATTATAGACAATTTTTTACTCAGGTGATTCAATATTTAATGTATAATAAATTTGTTTTATTTTGTAGAGCAAAGCAGTATTGCATTGATCGATCGCTGTCAATATTCTTCTATGGATTTTTGCAGGATTAAGTAACTCATGATTTTATGTACTGTGCATATGTGTGAATTGTAGTCGTATGCCTTTATATAATATACTGAGTTGCACATCAATCAACAGAATTTCACCAGATATTTTTTGCTGTGAATGGTTTTAACTAAAAGAACAGGAAAATCTGATTATTTTATTTACATGCCCTTCAATTTAACATAAATCTACATACATATATAGCCACATCGAGATAGTGTTTGTTGACCTACTTTCTACTGTATTGTTATTCATTGCAATTTTATTTTCTTAATATACCCTAACAACAAGGATTAGAGGCTTGATAGACTTACTAATTCAGTTTACTAGGTTATTTCTTTTTCCTAGTATTTATAGTCATAAAGAAGGACACAACGCAACAACAAAAACTAAAGAAAGCAACACAAACCCTACCAAAAACCATATATTTTCAGTATCATAGTTCCTGATAGCCTTTTATGAAATATTACAATTTCTGCAGTTGGCAATTAGATAGATAGCTGGGTATTTACAAATAAAGCCATAAAAGGCATGCTTTCAAATTAATAGTATTATTTAACCCTTGTACAGTGTTATGCCTTAAGCTTTAGTTCAGTGGTTGTTGTTGGTTCATGCATGTAATTTTTAATTTTTCGATATTTTTTGTTTTGTAATAAATTAGGCCGTCAGTTTCTCATTTTGAATTGTTCATATAATTTATGTCTGGGCCTTTAACAGCAGACTATATATGGGTTTTACTCATTGTTGAAGACTGTACAGTTGCCTATAATTGATAACATCCACTTGATTTGAACTTTGATCGAGTTGTCTCATTGGCAATCATACTCAAATGTACCTTTGTTGTTGGGATATACAAGTACCCGGCCACGTCCACTCTATGTAGTATTTCTAATTGTATCCATCTGATGACTAGCCTTTTTCAACTGATTTTTTTATAGTTCGTTCTTATGTTGTACTGTTACACCACTGTCCTAGGTATGGGGGGGCGGGTTGGGATACCGCTAACATGTTTAACCCAACCACATTCTGTATGTATGTATATATGTGCCTGTCCCAAGGCAACAGCCTCTAATTCAGTGGTTGTCGTTTGTTTTTCCTTCATCTTTATACAACTGTATATTTGTATTACGTTGTATGGGTTTTGCTCATTGTTGAAGGCTGTACAGTAACCTATAGTTTTTCATTGGAAATTATATCACATCTTTTTTATACTCATCTTCTTATTTTTATGCATGTTAAATAGCCTTGTAGGACTTTCAATCTTAGTTCATTTATGTTTTGAAGTTTTGTATGACATCTATTTTCACTGAACTAGTACACATTTTGTTTTAGAGTTCAGCTAAAGCCTGCCTGAGGGAGCTGGATTTTCTTTGCTGTGATAAGAAGCATTGGTGTCCTTTGGCTGTTTTCTTCTACTTAATTGTCTCTTTGACACATTCCCCATATCTATTATCAATTTAATATATTCAACATTAAAGTAGATTTTTTTATTCCTACTTGTCGTTTGACTGTCCAAAGTAGGCATTTGCAAAACTCCTAGATGGTCTTTGTGTCCATGACATAAACATGATAAACTGTAATGCCACTTATTTTCTCCATCATAACAATTGAACATTCAGTAATTTAGACATATCAGTTAGATTAACAATGTTTTTTGCCATGTTAGAGCATTTTAAAGCTTACTATAGGCTATGGATTTTGCTCATTGTTGAAGGTTGAAAGGTGACCTACAAATTGAATGCACAATATTTGAACTCTGGTGGATATAAATCTCAGTGGCAATCATACCATAATTATAAGCATTCAATGTAATGATTACTTTTCAGAATCATATTAAGGTACACTCGATAGTGTTCTTTCTTCATTCTCTTTGGTTTTAATATTAAAATGCAATTTTTAGGATAAGTGTTTTTAGTTTCAAATTGTATTTTTTTAAGCGGGTTTTATGTCAGAAATAAACAATGTAAAACGAAATACAACAAATAGCTACAGCTAATTTATTTTCATGGTATTGTCAGAGGCGGATTTAGAGGGGGCCAGGGGCCCCTGGCTTCCCCTTTTTTGGAAAGAAATTTGGTTGATTATATAGGGAATCACTGAAGCATGACTGGAGTGGGCCGGACCCCCTCTTAGGCAGTCAGTGGGCCCCAACTTATGAAAATTTCTGGATCTGCCACTGATTGTGTGATAAAGTGCTTATTAATGTACTGGAAACAAATAAGAAATATCTATTTAAAATCACTCAAACACCATACCAATTGTCTATTTAAACTTTAAAAAAATACTTGTACTTCATTCAGCAATGATCTTTGTCATTTGTTTTTTCAACATTCTACTCCATTAATAACAAAAAAGTCTTTTTAGAAAATCATACAACCAAAATAACAAATGCAATTTATTAAGAAATGAGAGGCATTGACGACCAAGATGATAATTCTATGGATGCTGTAATGTATTATCATACATGTATGACACTACAATGTAGTATGAACATCAATTACAACTATTGCACAAGTATTGTAAGCACAGTTGGTCAAATGGTGTCTACTCTTGTTTCTTTATTTCTTCACTAGTATCTGAAAAGCAAAGTAAATTCTGTGGTTATATCAGACTATACAACATTTTTGGTAATGGATATCATGAAGTGGCTAATTGTTATTACATGTACAATTGTTACAGAAATATTTATATTTTAAGAGTTTTACCCACAATCCTGTACCAAAATGTTCAGTGAATATTATTACAAGTTTATATGTTTGACAAAATGCTCAGAACTATACAACTATACGGGTAATCGTTACTAGTTTACAGGAAACAGACATATGAAAATTATACAAAGTTATTTTCCTATGTGAAACTTTACATTGAAAATCATTGTGTACAAATAATCTTTATTCTATACCAAGTATGGCTAATTTGACAGAGGTACAGAATGAGACTGTTATGAACTATAAATCATATACAAGCAGTGTATGTTCACTTTTAACACCTGATATAACCTGGGTTTTAAGAGGGTTGTATTGTGTTTGTAGTCCATACAATAACTCTTAAACAGAGAAACATTCCTTTTGTTTTTCAACACATCTATGTCATGCATTTGTTTCAATTTTTCTGTTTTTGTGAATTGTTTTTTTTTTACTCTCGCTTTCTGACGTTCCATTTAAAATATATACTGGTTGTAAAAAAATATTATATTTGATGGAGAATATCTATAAGTGTTAACTTACTTATCTTAATATAAAAAAAATCAGGATATCAAGCACAACAAAAGGAGGCTATATTTAACTAAAATCTGGGTTTAATCCATTATTATATTTTACTAAACTAACATAACAATAATGTATGTAAGTTAAACAACAAGTGCCCATCCATGGAAGGATAAATATAACAGATGAAAAAAGTAGATTTTTCAACTATAGCTAATAAAGTTAAATTTATACTTAATCAATAATCATCTGATAGAAGCCAATTGAGAATTTCACTAACATTTTCATTGCAATTAACCCCACCCCACATTATAACTTTGGATCTCTAAGTGTCTTCCCTGGTCCCAATATGCATGCATGTATGTTTAAATGGAAAAGCCTTAAAACAATATGTTGTGTATGTGTTACCTGGTAGATTAATTTGACCTGTCACCATCATCAGGACTGTTGTTCTTTTTCTTCCAAGATGAAATACATGTTTTGTATGGCTGCAAAGCCTTTTGCTGAAATATAATTAGCTCAAGTTTAATAAAATGCAATTTGTGTGAGGCCAATGTCTACAAAACTATACATTTGTTTAGAAATTTTACTGAATAAAGTAATTTTGCAAAACTAAGAAACAAGTTCAAGTAGATATGCAAGGTTAAAAAACATTTAGTCTGACTTCATGTATCTGTATCGGAATAAAACCAATGAAATTATTTTTCTTATTGGTAATTCATGTCGTACCGGTATTAGGGTGCCAAAAAAATATTCTTAAAAAAACCATTGGTACAATATATTCAAGATATATTTCATATGCTAAAAAAAAAAAAAGTCAAAAAGTGATAAAACATATCATGCATATAGTGTATGACATTTAAAGTTAAGTTCACATATGTCAGAGGAACATGTCAGTAACTGCTAGTAGTCCTTTGTAAATTTTTTCATCGTCATTTTGCTTAGTTTGGTTTGTTTCCTATTCTGACATAGGACTAAATATGACTTCTTTAAACTGAGATTTAATGTGCCTATTGTTTTTGTTTTTCTACAATGGCTAGCTGGATAGGTTGAGATCTTGCAAAACATGTTTAACCCCTACACATTTTTTCGCATGTCCCAAGTCAGGAGCCTCTGGCCTTTGTTAGTCTTGTATGATATTTAATTTTAGTTCATTTATATATTTCGGAGTCTAGTATAACATTCATTATTACCTTGACCCCATGTTACCAGGAGTAGTACACATTTTTGTTAAGGTGGCAGCTGAAGCATGCCTCTGTGTGCGTGATTTTCTCAGTGTTTTGTAGATCCATTGGTGGTCTTTGGCTGTTTTCTGCTCTTTGGTCAGGTTGTTGTCTCTTTGACACATTCCCCATTTCCATTCTCAATTTTTTATTAATAATAAAATTACCCAATGACAGTCAGTTATATGTGAGGCCTCTTCGTTTCCCTATACATTTGTACTAGGTTTGTATTCTCCAGCCATTCAATACAGATAACTGACCTGGAAAAGATATAATATGTCAGTATTTTACTATTTCAGATGCAACTCAATGCAGATACTTTATGCATAGATTACAATGTACATAGATTATAGATAGTTATAATATACTGTATTCTGTTGGTCATATTATTTATTTCATTCTCAATACTAATCAGCCTGTTATGGCAATCAACAATTGTTACAACGGTAAATCTGTATTTGTTTAATTGTTAGTTTCATTAAGTGCATTCTAAATTCTAAATGGCATAATCCATATATATAGCATGAGGATAAATTGTCTTATTGTAAGAAGAATTTCATATTCTCTTGCACCGTCCCTTGATGATCTTTGCTGGTTGGACACAGAATCTATAATCTTAAAAATATGCTTTTAAAATATATTTCAAATAATTTAGGAGTTTGACTCATCTGCATAAAGTACAAGAAGGGACTTCCCTTTAAGCATCAATTCTTGGTGCTTACTGCAGATTAGTCATATTAAATATCCTTGTGATTTGCAGTATAACTCAAGAGTCAAATGTTTTGGTAGTTTTGGGTTTTTTTTATATTGAGATTTCAGCTGAGATTACTGTGTTGTCTCAGATTTCATTGATCGATGCATGAGGTAAAATAACTACAAACCTAATACAAACTGTCAAATATTTTATTTTTATGATACTTGTTGTCAGTGGCGGATCCAGAAATGTTCAAAGTGGGGGCCCACTGACTGACCTAAGAGGGGGTCCGCTCCAGTCACGCTTCAATGATTCCCTATATAAGCAACCAATTTTTTTCTCAAAAAGGGGAGGCCAGGCCCCCCCCCCCCTAAATCCGCCTCTGGTTGTTATGATTTTGCAAACTAATCCTTGGTTGCATAAAGGTGTACAAAAACAGTAGGTTGTAACAACCAAGGATAAGTTTGCACCCCCCCCCCCCCTTTTCTTAGTTATGTGTTAAAAAAACTACCTTTTCCCTATCCTATTAAAAGAGACATTCGTAAACATGAACCTTGATAAGTTAATTGTCTAGTTTCCATGCTGTTTAAACGTTTCATTTTACACTGAACCTCACAACTCTGATCAACTCTGGTCAACCACTGCCGCATGTTATCGTCCATATTCCTGAAGTGTTTCCTTCCGGGAACATGTAGTCAAGGTCATTTACCTAATTTTAAAACGCCATCTATGAACGAAATCCAAAGACACAAAAATCCAGACGCTATATTCATAATGCGTCTGGGTGATCGAGACTACAAAATCGACTGAAGTTCCACAATCATTTACATACAATGATCCAAACACAGGCGCACCACAAGGACCACCACCCGGTAAGGGCATTTATTTTACTATATCTATTTTGTTAATTTATATTTTGTTAATTTGTATTTATTCGGCAATGGTACACAAAAAGTCCTGTAGTCATTAAGGCTATCATAAACATTTGAATTACATTTAGCATCTTTATTGTCAGGTACTTACATTGCATAATCAGTAAATGAAAAAGTACATATATGTTCACACTATATGTTAGTCATATATGCCGGTATAAATGTCCGACCTATCTTGCCACAAAATGACCATGATCGGGTCAATTATTGATTTTAAACTTATTTCTTAATTCCGTGTTCTACTTTTTGATCAGTTCAGTTCACATTATTCACTTGGTGAAATTTTATGGCAAACATAACATATGTTTATAATATTTAATTTGTAAAATCATGACAGTTGTTTGTATTATTTAATTCTTTAAATTTATTTTATGGGATGATTTCTATTTTTATTTTACAAAGGAAGGTACGATATTTGACCCCTAATAAATAGCACTGAGAAAGAGATAGGGCCAACTTCATCTGCATGTATTCATTTCACACTAGGGTCATTTGCAAAAATCTCTCAATCTTTACTAAAATCCATACCATCACAGATTTGTGTACTCTGAGTTTGCAAACAACATTATGCCTGTTTTCGCAAACAGTTGACAAAACGGGAGGGTAAAACGTTTGTCTGAATAAAAGATGGAACCAAAATTGTGCGAAATAAATTTCCGACTTTTCTAAAATGGCATACATTAAGGTAAAATTGAGAAAGGAAATGGGTGATGTGTCAAAGTGACAACAACCCGACCATAGAGCAGACAACAGCAGAAGGCCACCAATGGGTCTTCAATGTACAGAGAAACTCCCGCACCCGGAGGCGTCTTTCAGCTGGCCCCTTAAAATATGTATACATACTAGTTAAGTGATAATGGACGTCATAATAAACTCCGAATTATACACAAGAAACTAAAATTAAAAATCACACAAGACAACAAAGGCCAGAGGCTCCTGACTTGGGACAGGAGCAAAATTGCGGCGGGGTTAAACATGTTTATGAGCTCTCAACCCTTCCCTATACCTCTAGGTAGTTTATCAAAGTTTAATTCTCGTAAACGATCATAAAGCTTCAGTGATTCCCTATATAATAAACAAATTTTTCCAAGAATGGCCCCCTCTAAATCCGCCTCTGATTTCGCGATGGTCTTGTGCTAGGAACACCATAATATATAGTTTTATTTGGGGTTATCATTTTGGTTTTGATATTAGTTTTTCCCGGGGTATTGTCAGTGACATAGATTTTTACCAAGGTAACTAGGCGTTACAAAAACCTAGTTGTCCAATCAATTCTTTTACACGAATTTATGAACATGCAAGTTTTTCTTTTACTGTCATTATGAAAAAACCTTAGCCCAAGTATACCAATTGCCCATAATGTTTCCCACGTTGCAGTTGATTGGAATTTATCTTTTCACACTGATCAACTCTCTATACTACTAAAGGAAAAGAGCCTCAGACCAATTTCATTGAGTCACAACTCCTCTGAAACAATACAAAGTCGGAAATATTTGCGATATGATGTATAAATGTAGTGTTTTGTACTTCATAAATTTGTCTTTGAAACAATCTTTTTTCCACAGAAAACGCCAAAATTTTAGAAAATATCCAAATTCAGAGAACGTTATCGATATGTGTCATATACGCTTTCGTGCATCATGCTCAGTCGACGTACTGACGGTACTGCTTACGATATTTAAAACTCTTTGTTTCAACACTTGCCCAATGGTACCGCAATTTCGCAGGCATCTTCTAGTAGTGAAGAGTTATAACTTGTGACCATTGCTAGTAAATGTAGGTGATGTGAAGCAGGCGAAGTGTTAAAACATATTATTACCAATGCCAGTGAATGTTGTATTCCATAACGTTCAAACAACTCGTGATGGCGTCCTTAAATTTTGAAACTCTTAGCTTAATAGCTTAGAAAAGTTCACAACTGGGAAGCTGAAATTATCTTTTTTTGTCGTTAAGTTTTGTTTTCAACCGACCATCATTGTCAATGTCTAAATGTAAGTCAAGATATAAGGCTGATTTAGTTGTATCTGTTATATACTTTATATCTGGTTCGATGGGATAGATACGTTCAACATAGTCACCAAGTTTTGAATTATTTAGTGAGAGAAAATCATCTCTATAGCGGAAAGTACAAGTTAAAGGATATTGCTAACTTCTTATCTTTCTTCATAAGAAGTTCTTGTATGATGTCAGTCTCTTAGTAATAAAGGAACACGTTGGCAAGGTCATAATTGATTCCCAATGGAATGCCTACAGTCTGTTCAAAAACACATCGTCCAAACGTATCAAACATCTTTTCAATCAAGAATCAAGCATCTTGATAATGTCAGTTTCAGAGACTTTTTTGTTTGAATCAGAGTGATTCTTTACAAAGTAGGATATATCCCTCCCTAAGACAAGATACTTGTATCTTCGTTGGCCATTATTTTTAATGAAACAAAGCAATACCAACGCTTTCAATTTGTCTTTTAGTTTGGAATGTGTAATACTTGTAGGTAATATAAAAAAAGAAGATGTGGTATGATAGGTAATATAAAAAAGAAGATGTGGTATGATAGGTAATATAAAAAAGAAGATGTGGTATGATTGCCAATGAGACATCTATCAACAAAAGACCAAAATGACACAGACATTAACAACTATAGGTCACCGTACGGCCTTCAACCTTCGTCAGACAACTGAATGTCAAACACTAGAATAGGTTGGAAAACTATTTTATACTATACAATGCACTTGCTTCGCCTGAACAATTTGTCATTAGCAATGGGCTAAAGAGTAAAAAGTCACTTTCGACATAGTTTTTGGTACAATTAAATTTCAGCAACGGGCTTACCAAAAATGAATTTTACTTGCATCTAAATATTTTAATAAGAAATATTTTAACAATCTACTTTTTTGTGTAATTGATGCTGTTGCACACATCTAACCATTAATATCATGATCTCAAATTTAGGTAGTCTATGGCATGTTTTTGTCATTATCGTAGGAGTTCAAGGCACAACGCAAAATATTCAAGAGGAAATTTAAAACTACCAATTCTTATTTCTGAAAGATTTATGTCATGTGAATGTCTGCGGGATTAAATTTAAATTATGTATACTACTTTTTAGTATCAAAATAATGCGTATTATACCTTCTATATCTGCACTAATGCCATGGTTTATTTAAAGGGTCTAGGGTGTTAAAATCCAAAGGTTTTTCTATTAAATTGCTCTTAAATCTTGATATTGATGTATGTACCATATTTGTTTCAGCATATAACATAGCCAATCAGTCATCAGTTATCATACATAATCAGCCAAATGTTTTATATCAGACCCTAATCTTTGGCGAAACTCCAGTTCGAATGACGTGTACATCTTGTAGAGCTGATATTTTAACTAATACTCATTATGAGAATGGAACATTTGCCTGGGTTGCCTGTATTTTCCTGGTATTTGTTGGGTATGTAACTGAGATTTATTAGTTATTGTCTTAGCTTTTATTTTCTTTTTTTCTTTCAATCTTATCCTATTTGTTTCTCAAGCGGTTCTCAAGGAGCTATGGATCACCTTATGGCCCTCGAAAATATTAGTTTTACATATTTTTGGATCCTCTTTAATAACTATATAGGTAATCTTTTAGCATGGAACACTACGGAACATAGAGTAAAACAAAACGGCAATAGATAATTGATTATGATAAATTCAAATTTTGACTTAAGGATTTTGTAATGATCGACGCTGATACTCTAGGGACATTAATGTCTTGTTCCTGAACATATCTAAACGATGTACTGTTCTATAAAGTGTATAACGGTATAAGTTTTTGTAAAAGAAATTGTTATTTGTAACGAGTAACTTCATTCTGTTTCAGTTTGTCGCTGTTTTGCTGCTTGATTCCGTTTTGCCTTAATTCATGTAAAGATGTAGTGCATACATGTCCCAATTGCCGGGTTACAGTAGGAAGATATGATAGGATAAAGTGAACTTTCAGACATTCAAGCACTTTTTAATTTGAAAACGATCGCAAGCGTAATCCAGAATCAATCCCATATTTTTATTTTTTAAAAGTCTAATCTCTCAGTTATAATATTTATAATGCAACATTACATTAAGTGTGCAGACCACAGTACAACAAGACAGAACCAGCTTATGAAGTTAAATTTCAGTTTTTTTATTATTTAAGTTAACTATTGTTTGTATATATGCCTTTTTGTGTTTCTTTGTTACATATGACGTGGCTCTGTACTTATACATCCAGTCATTGTGTTATTGAGCTATTGTAAATTATTGTATTCTTGTATTAGTTTTAATAAATTAATGTGCTTTGTCAATATGCCTTTTTGTGTTTCTTTGTTACATATTTCTTTATTTTTATAGTGATTTAGTTTATAACACAATGTTGGCTGACATTTTTTTTACCTATTATGTCGGTTTGTTTTGTTCAGACATTGTTGTCGATATAATAGAATTTTATACGACTGTCATGCAAGTGAGAGGTCTACATAGCTATAAAACCAGGTTTCATCCACCATTGTTTACACAAGAAAATGCCTGTACCAAATCAGTAATATGACAGTTGGTATCCATTCGTTTGAGCTTTTGATTTTGCCATTTGATTATGGACTTTCCGTTTTGAATTTTCCTCGGCGTTCGGTATTTTTGTGATTTTACTTTTGATATAATTAGTTGCATTGTGCATTTTGACAGCACCGTCTTGTTAAATTGGATATCGGACATGTTTTTTTTTTACATTTTAGCCTAAACTGTTCAACAAAATCAAAGGCAACATTTTAGTTTTAAAAATGAAGAATCGACCAAAACAGCTGTTGCTCAAACTGACACACAACTATTTTGTTTACTTTTTGTTTAAAAAAAAACCACCAAGTAGTTATTACATTATAAGCAAACCCAAAATATTAACTACTTGGTGGTCAACAATAACACTCTCTTATCTTAGTCGAAAGACAGATTTAATGCTAAGCAAAATTTCCTTCATAATAATCAATATTATACCATGGAAGTAATATTTTTGATTATACGAACTTATTGTTTACAATTACATAATAAATGGTAAATGAATTAAATTATGTGATAAATACTTTTTATATACAATGGTGTGCTTGTTTGATTGTTAGTTGCCTAACGTCCAGTGGTAAAAAGTATTATTTAAGTAAATTGTGTGCAGCCATCACTTAATATGTCGATTGATTGATCTTTGGTTGAGTAACGTCCAGTATCATACAGATCGTGAATGTTTGGGACGAGAATAAATAATTGAAAAGAGGTATGTCCTGTAATAGAGGCCGTTCGGAATGAAGTCCAAGGAATTGTGGACTGTCCCTGGAATACGATGGTATATTGGATATAGACAGAAATTTTGCATGGTAACAGGTCATTTACGGATCTCTCGTTGTTATTTGTAGTTTCATGTCAGTGAAACTTTATTTCTGTAACTTCTCTAACTTTGCCGCAAATCAATATATACCTTCTGAATGTAATCTTCTCTTTCCTCGCGTTTTCGAGTGTTTTATTTTGTGCTGCATCTATATCGAACAGAGGTTTCTCTTTTTGTGTATTTTTTGGTTTGTTTACGTTTTCCCCTTCAATCGTTTCTATATTTCCAGGCTCGGCACACACCTTCACCGTAAACATTAGGATGTGCCATTCCGCTTGAAATATGTTTTCCACACATGTTCTATGACCTACCGAATTAAACTACTGTGGATTCATTAATATTCGTTGGATACCAATTTTCGTGGATTTCGTGGGTACATGATAATTTGTGTCATGTGTACATGATATGTTGTGTCATGTGTACTATTATTTGTCTGTTTGTCTTTTTTAGCCATGGCATTGGTAGTTTATTTTTGATCTATGAAATTGACTGTCCCTCTGGTATCTTTCTCCCCTCTTCTAAAAGAAATTATGATAATCATATCAGCCTCTGATTCCTTACCAGATTTGTCATTGGATGGCAAACTTAAACTGACAAAAATTCCACAGGATCATTTTCATAACAGCGTGGTCAAGACTATTTCTGTGCGCGCTTAGGTTATTAATTGACTGGGTCAGAATAGGGTCTGTAACGCTCACTTGTCATATCGTAATTGTTATAGTCATTTAAACTGTGGGGTCGCCACAGGTTCTAAACGCCTCAATCAAATAATACGAATAAATGTTGAGTACTTAACTTTCTTTTATCTTTTCATGCCCGTGCATGTATTTAACTTTTTATTCTATCTTAATCCCCATTGGAAGGCCTCTTACACACTGAGTGAGCGTAAACTAACTGTTATCGATAGCCAATGACAAACAGGTTAAAGGGTAATGATTCAATAGTATTACCAACATAAGTATTGCGGTTGTCCACGATGTAATGAAAATGATTTTTATTAAGACTATAAGCAATGTCTGAAAAATATCACAACCAAGAATGTCATACACCACAAGAAAAATCATACAGAACTTTGGATCAACAATTACAACAGTGTTTTATCACCTGCTTGGAATACCAACATTAAATGACAATATGTGACAGACTTTTACTCCTGTGTTGGGTATATCGTATTTTATACCAATAAGATTGGAGGTGAAATAAACAATACAAAGTGCTGAAAAAAGAAGCAATAGAAGACAACCAAGATGCTTCAGAAAACAATGAAAAAATATGCCAGAAGTATATGAACAACAGAGATGTTTCTCATGATACAGTGTACAGTGTTTGCAACTTCAAATTAGATAGCAATACTGTATTTATACACACAGGTTGTAATTCAATGAACATGGCCTTGTCTTCTATATAATCAGATCTGGGCGTGATGACAATGATCATATTTGGATTACTTAAATTTAGAGAAAAGTACTAGTATTATGATCTTCCAGATGATGAAGACTTTAATGATATGTATTTGGCGGGTTTCTGTTCATTGAACAATATTTATCCCATCACGCAAAAAACAAAATCTAAAGAAAATTGCATAATTACCTAGAATATATTAAAAAAAAGGCAAGGAAATGAAAACAGATATACAATTTTCAATATGAAAACAGCATTAGGACAGTTTTAAATGTCTTTACTTCAGTTGTACATGCCAAACAGAATTGTTGACTTTAAACAAGCAGAGTTTCGGATATAAGTAGATTTCGATGATTCAGTTGTTATGGATATAACCGGTATCTCTGCAAACAGGAAACAGTATAAGCATGACCTTATAAATGAGACAAGTCTTGGATGATAATATTTAGGATGCTTGAGCTCAGATTACGACAGAGGCAAAAGCAAAAAGGCTGGTGATAGAAATGGATATTATATGTGTGAAAATACCAAAGAAACGTGAAGATCTACCCCAGTTTGAGATATTTTAATATGAGCATTCCTGCTATCATGTCGCTCATTTCATTGAACTCTAAAGACTATAAAAGTTATCAAAAAAAAAACAAAATCAGTGAGAATTGAACAAGAAACAATAACAAATATTTCATGAAATCAAAAAATTGTGCAAAAGATACAATATTAAAATACTTTCAGAACGATCTTATCTCTCTTATCTGGTGGTCCGGTACCAATTTAGACCCTCGTAGTACAATACATATCCCATGAGGTATAAATAGAATTATCTTAAAATATGCAGATACTCCAAATGTGATGTCTGTTCTTCTTACAGCATCAACTGGGATAGCTGCATTTCATACATTGAAGTAACCCCAATTCACTCAGCTTTAGTTATCAATCAAGCTATTAAGGTGTCCTACAAAACTTTAGAAGAGAACCTACCGAATAACCTTCGCTAAAATATGTGCGCTTGTGCGTTCTGGTGATAGATGAATTATCCATAGTTGACCTCTAGTTATTAACATATATCCGTGGCAGATTATCCAAAATAAAACAGACAAAGAAGTAAAGATGTTGACTCACTTCAATCCAGTGTGTAAATATATGTTAGATTCATACAGTTCAACAGATCACCTAATATGATACTGGATTCAACAGGAAGAGGAGGAGTTTTTACCTTCAAACATAGGGATCTTCATTTTCACCACGAAATAGTGGTTTCACCTCACATCAAGTGTGTTTGTACCCTATAGAAAGGCCATTCAGATTCCCTCACGATCCTTTATGGGTTGATTTGGCAAACTTAAATAAAACACAAAAATAATTAAGCAATGACCGTGGTTGTTAAACGTGCTATATGCTTTTTGTGATTCTTTAGTAAATATTTGTTAGTTTTTATTGTGTTTAAGATTGTGACACGGCGTTAACTGCTGTACCCCTTTTTTGACAATTTTACCTATTATGTCTGTTTGTTATATTCACGCATCGTTGTCAATATAATGAAATTTGATGCGACTGTCATACAAGTGAGAGGTTTAGTAATACAAAACCATGTTAAATCCACCATTTTCTACATACGAAACGCCTGTTTCAAGTCAGAAATATGACAGTTTTTGTCCATTCGTTTGACGTGTTTGTGCCATTTGACGAGGAACTTTCCGCTTTTAATTTTCTTTGGAGTTTAGAATTTTCATTATTTAACTTTTATTGACAACATTAATGTGTCCGATACAACTAGTCTGTAGTAACTTGGTACAGTGACTGATTGATAATGATAAGAAAAAGAATATGCAAGAACTCATTATTGGAAATTTCAATCATACTTTCCAAGAACCATCTGGAATCTTAAATTCTTCAAGAGTTTAAACATTCTTACCTACAGATAACAAAGGAAAGTGGTACTTGTTTGGATCTTGTGTTTTTTAAGAACTTTTAAAATGCTCCTTGAAGCCATCTTATACCTGTGTTTTATGGCTATCATGATTTTGTACAGAGTTTCCTCACACGGTACTAGTATTTTCTTGTGTATCAAAGTATTCACCGGTTAAAGGAATATCTAGAAACGAAAAGTGGACAGACTTGTGATTTAGAAACCTATCTTATCAGTAACAATTTGTTTTTGAAAATGTAAACATTAATATATAGAAAAAGGAGTACAAAACCTCAGGATAATTAGTAAAATTCTAAAAATCAATATTTAATAACACTTACATTAATGGCTTTGGTTTTTTTTTTTTTTTTTGCTGTAAATATATGCATGCATTTTATTTTCATGACTTAATTGTGGTGTGAATATTTATAATTAACTTATTTAAGAGTTCTTTATGTAGTTGTTTTAATTTCCAAAATTTGTGTGTCTGGAAGTCCATTAAAAACCTGCTGTAGTAACGTTCTGATATGTATAACATGATATTTTTAAGACACCAGCTTAAAAATTGAAGAAGAGCAAGTCTTTAGAACTTTCCAGGGGGCTTTGATCCGTACTCATGCAAGGCATCATGATTTTGTGATGATGCGTTGCTGATCTGGTCTCGTTGTTACGCACTAAATAAAAATAGTTGTCAGTTGGTGGAGATGACAGTATTAACGTATTTTGTGCCGAGTGTATCGTGTGCTTGGTATTATTTAAGGCGTTGCACTCTCATTTGTTGGTGTAGCAGGTTAACTATGAAACTCAACATGGATCTTGAATTGTAGCAGCTGGCCTTATCTTGCAGGCCTAACACACATACTTGTCATCCAGTGGTTTTGGATGTATCCCGTCAATATATTATTTAAACAGCAGAGTTTCTTTACAGGGAATTTCCCCTAATCTTTACTTGTTTCCGTGTATAAAAATGATGATTGAAATGGTTGAATGGCTATCCAAATTGTCATTTACGTACGTAGTACTTTAAATAAGTTGATGTATTTGTCTCTGAGGCTGACTGTCCTGTTCTGTAAATATTTAGGGTTTGGATGTTTGGCTGCTTTGTTGTATACGAATTTCTAGTAATGTAAAAATGTGTTAAAATTAGTTTGCATTTTTGGGTATTTTTTTTAATATGGTGCAGGATTTTTGTAATATGGCAATCGGTAGAATGTTTTAGCTGCACCTCCTTCTTTGGATGTCAATTTGTCACTGTCCTACAAGAGGTTGACTTGTTTTTTGTGAAATGTCTCAAAGTTTTCGGAAAATTCAATTATGACCCCAGCAAATTTAAGTCTCTATTTACTTCTAAGACTTGTTTTTTTTTGTTAAAATAAAGTGTCACATAGACCACTATAAACAATATTCACATGTCGACAGCATCAAAATTGAAAGATGGCCGACAGTTGACTGGCAAATTTTAAAAGAAATATGTTCACTCGACTGATTGCACTGCTTATTTTTGTAAAAAATAAAATGACCCCGAAGAAAAAAAATTCGTAAGGGTTCCACAGAACCCAGTGTCTCGCCTACTTTTGATGTTAATCGCAGACTCAACAAAAATGAGGAAAAACATCAATAAAAATTTCCCTCTCGATGCTGTCTTTTGATTGAAAGAAGCTTCCAAGTTTGGTAAAAAATCCAGGATAGTTTATGAATCTAATAAATGTTTTATAAACTTTAACTGCAGACTGTATGTAATGTTAACTGGAAGAAAAACTAAGTCCATTTATAAGTAAAATACGGAAAAAGTAAATTTTTTTTAACAAAATTTACTTCTGAATAATATCTTATGATCAGAAACAAGCTTTTGTCTAAGTTTGGTAGAAATCCAGGATAGTTTAAGAACATTATAAAAATTTTAAAAACTTAAACCACAGAGTGAATGTTTTGTTTCTGGCAAAAAAAAAGGCCATTTATAAGTAAAATACGGTAAAGTAGAAATTTATTTTTACAAAATTTTCTTCTTGATACTACCTTATGATCATAAACAAGCTTCTGTCCAAGTTTGGTACACATCAAGGATAGTTTATGAAAATTGTTAAAATTTTAAAAACTTTAACCACAGAGTGAATGTAATGTTTCCTCGCAGAAAAACTAAGTCCATTTATAAGTAAAATACGGAAAAAATGGAATTTTATTTTTACAAAATTTACTTCTGGATACTTTCTTATGATCATAAACAAGCTTCTGTCCAAGTTTGGTAGAAATTCAGTATAGTTTAAGAAAGTTATTAAAATTTCAAAAACTTTAACCACAGAGTGAATATTTGTGGACGCCGCCGCCGACGACGACGGAATGTAGGATCGCTTAGTCTCGATTTTTCGACTAAAGTCGAAGGCTCGACAAAAATCAGAGATTAGAATGACTTTTAAAAAGTTTAAATCTCTTAATCAGAAGCATTTGTCTATGCGCTCGTCGTCTCCAAGCATAATCTCTGCCCAGTGACGGATTCGTGCTTTTGTTTAAGCAACAATACCGTTACTGCTTCATCATCGGATACGATAGGTGTTATAAGCAGAAAAGGAACACATTATTTACTGGTTTATACAAGTTGACGGTCTGGTTTTTTTTTTTGTTAAGGTTCGTGTTGCTCACTCTTCATTCTTCTATGTGGTGTGTTGTGGAATGTTTATGCACTGTTTTCTTTTGGCATCGGATGATGATTCGCTTGGCAACTTACGATTTGATTGCCTTGTTTCCTTTAACTGCTCCAAAAGTTTTATTTGTGTGATTTCGTCACAAGTTTGTTTCTAAGCTAATGGTATTATTTTCTGACTGTAATATGGTAAGCCCTACTAAATCAGATCAACCGACCGTGCGAGGGCTGTAAAGTTAGTCAAGGTCGTTAAACACTTCCATCGTCAGATCATTGGCAAAATTTCTAAAAACCTATGATAGACAATAAAAATTATATGTTGATGATAACTTGACATTTGTAATCTCTAATTCCCTTTCCGAATTCTTAAACTTCATAAGATATCTTACCTATAAACAACAAAGGAGCAATGATGCATATTTTTTATTGAAACTTCATTAACAACATTTTATTACAATTTGAACAATAAAACACTAAAACGAATATAAATAATTAAGGTACAAAAATTTGTGCAGTGGTTATGGGTATTTTTATAAAAAGAACTACTTTGGTGGTTAAATTTTCTTCATCCCTGATATTTATTTGTTAAAAAATTTCATATTTAAGAACGAAAGACAATTTTTTTGAAAAAATAGTAAACTCCTGAACCTTCTAGCATAATTTTCAATTTTACTAAAACCTTGACGCTAAGTCATGTGGTAAAATGACATTTGAGTTTACAAAAACTGGAGTCACAATGATGACCTTCCAATCCGAAATGCGTAAATTGTTAACATATGAAAATTTTTGCAATGCATGGAAAATACATTTATCTCATTGATTTCTGTGTAAATACTTTGTTTGAACGAATAAATTGTCGACAGTGGCCCGCCTTCTTCAATTAATTTAAAACATGCGTATTATACAAAGCTTTGATTGTCTATTAGAACCAATGAGAATAACTATTTTTATGAGCATACACTATGCTTTACAATCACGATTAATAAGAAAACAAAACAAATGTAAAAAAATGAATGCAAAAAAACTATATTAAATATCCCAGAAACAGAAATTTAAAGATTTTTAGATAACGATGCAAATCCTCTCGGAACTGCATTTATTATGACATCCTTCTTCAAAATATTATTATTTTGACGATATCTGTAGACTAGGTTTTCTTGTAAATCAAGCTCTGCTAAACCGTCCAACTGTGTGTCTACAGCTAGGACAAGTATGTACTACATCTTTGCATGCATTCATACAAAACGGTATCAGACAGCAAAATAGCCATAACCTACAAGTGATGAATTGAAATAAATGTACATGTAAATATTATTTTGTATAGTGTATACGTCCGAGCAAGATCGAGTTACACTTTAGATTATTAAAAATAAATGAGTTGAGTAGACCTTGTATATTAAAAAATGCGTTGAGTAAGCAGTAACGGAGTAGACAGTCAAAACATATGATGATTCGAAAGGAAGGAAATGGGATTGCTGTCGTAGGGACAGAGCCATACTCTCTGTACGTTAGATGACACTTTGAATAACTCTTTGAGTAGCAATAAGTAACCTGTTGCATTGCAAAATTCTTGTCCTTTTCAAACATGCCCTTCTTTTGTTTTTGCAGTCACAATTTTCCGTCTTTTATTCCGGTTCACCTTTTTTGACGAATCTTATTGTTGGATTTGTTGTTAATTCGTTTTTGAAGGAACATGTATGAAATAAATGCTACTGAGCGTTGAATAATCAATATTTAGGAATGCTTAATTTTTGTTGGCCTGTGATTCACCATTAATTCATTTTATTATAAGTGTCCCCTGGCCCATGGTAGTTTAAAACACCGTGTTATCTTTTTTGAATGCTTGTATTTATTTAATTGTTATAAAATTAATTCATTCGTATAGCTCATCGTACCTGACAAATTAAAGAACAAACTTAATGAACAAATAGCATCTTCTTTTGTGAGATTGTATAAAATAATTAAAACGTACCCAACAAATGCAATAACTAGACATGCAACCCATGTAAAAGTACCAGTTTCATAATGTGTGGATGTAAGAATCTCCGCTCGACACGATGGACATGTTGTCCGGACAGGTGTTTCAAGGAATGATTGACATCTCATCATACCAGGCTGATTGACCACCACAAAGTTTTGTGAGTAATGTGAAGTTTGCGTATATCCTAAAATATAAGGAAAAGTATAAAACAAATATAAAATATATAATAAGGAGGTGTGTATGATTGACAATGAGACAACTATCCACCAAAGTTCAAATGAAGTAGATGTTCATTCTTCGTCTCCCTTATATTTTTAATACTTATGTTCCCATATATGCAAATAAGCAAACGACTTCCACTGAACATCAGGTTCTTGACTTAGGACAGGTGCAAACAAATGCCGATGGTTTAAACATTTTAAATAGGTACCAACCTGCACCCTAACCTGAAACAATAGTGTAACATCACAACATGAAAAGACACACTATAAAATAACAATTGAACTAGCTTAACTCAATAAAAAGTGTATGTATTCTGATAATTCTGGCAGATTCAGTGGTTATGTGTAGTGTTAGCAAGCTTCCAAAGGGTAATGAATTTGCTTTTAAAAGATTGATGGAAAGAAACAAAAAATGGAAACAAACAGAAAAATATCCCAAAAAGAAACCTTTATTAAACCCCAGATAAAGAATCCAAACTGTCAAAAATGTATGGATAAATAACATACAGGAAGCTTATCTCACATTAAATTTTAATCGGAATTAACGGTTCACTTCTTCGAAATAAAAATGTCTACAAGAGGAAGAATGTCAATCTCACGTTTATTTTGATAAAACATATATATATCTTTATAGGAGTTCAAATAAATGTTACTCGGTCAACTTTTGGATATTAAAATATATTCAGACAAACAGACCTGGTGGTGCTTCATTTGGTCCTGGTGGTGCTGGGAATACTGGTAATGGTCCATTTCCTTTGGTATATATCGGTGGTGGTCCTGTAGACATTGTCCTTAAAAGAAAACTTTTATCAATGAATGGCTGCTATATCTGTTGTCACAAGTATTTCCCAACAGTATTGCTTTATATTGATTTAACTACCTGAATTACATGTATGATACAGGTATATGTTTTTAACCCAGTTCGTCAACCTTATCTTTTTATACGTCATTGGATCAACAAAGGTTTAATTAGATATGGCTATTTTAGAAAATCGATTAATTCTTCAAGTGACAGTATAACATGTATAATTAGGTAGAGCAATTTAAAAATATGGAATGGTATTATTAAACAGGTGCTTGGAACGGGAGGTCAGATATGTGTAACAGTTCGTTTATTTGTAGTATAAAACGGTGTACAGTTAGTGTGCTTCTTTGTATCTTTTTAAATGATATTTCATACGAATTGTGTCATCGGCCGAACTTCAAAGCCTTCGTCCGATTAACAAAAACATAATCGTGAAAGAATAAGTAACACTGGCTAAGTGCTGCAATCCGATTGTAAAAGATCTGGTGTGAAAATCCTATTAAATCCAATTCTATTTCAAAAGATAACACGATCCTACGTAGATCACCATCCTTTTCACAATCAGTAAAAAGTTGTTCCCGATATTTCACAACCAGATAGATCTACTGCAATTTTAGATGAGATATGATTGATTGCTTGTTGTTTTCTGAACGTACAGTGGCAAATATTTCATGCAAACTTATCACCGAGAGAAGAATTTTCATAAAAAGATGAGATGTTACATGCGTTGTCGTTGAAAAAGAATTTGAAAAAAGTCCAATAAAAATATAAATATATAAAACCATGACGAGAGTGAGGCAACAACAAAAAAAAACTAGTAAAATAGAAAATGTAAAAACTTTTAATTCATAGTAGGCAACCCGCTTTGCCGGTTGGTTGTAGCATATTAATATCACCGACTTTAATTCTAAAAGAGACCACCAAAACAACCAATTTAATAAAACAAAATAAAAAAAGGCAATCAAATATAGAATAGAAAATAATGGGGTGCTAGAATGTAATAAAAATTAACATAAATTCAAAAATATGCTGATTCCAGAAATATATGATTTACAAAATAATGCAACTTTGCGTTTTCTACATATCGAATGTATTATTGATAATTGACAAAAGAATAGTAACAAGTAAGATCATTTGCAATAGTGACAAAAAGTTTTGAAGTTTTCTTACAGAACTGTACCATGCATCCCTCAACACCGGAGAAGTCCCTCAAGATTGGAAAGATGCAAATGATTTCCCACTTTTTAAAAAGGACGAAAGACACTTTACGGGGCGCCGAATGGGACTCTTGTGGTTTTGTACTCGAAATTCAATTTTGTACGGACAAAAGTGAGTTTTGTTCAACAAAAATGAGTTCAGTTTAACATTAAAATTTTGTCATACAAAATTATCTTTTAGTGGTCAAAAGTTACTTTTGTCATGACAAAATTTATTTTTGTAACGCAGACTACTTTTGTTACCTTATTTGAAAATTTGGCGACAAAAGTCAATTTTGTATGCAAATTAGTTTAGTTTGGATTCTGTGAACTAATTTGCATACAAAACTGAAAATTTGTCACAAAATTCAATGTTTATTTTTGTGCAGACAAAATTGAGTTTTTTTAAACAGAAGTGAAACTTTAACACAAAGGTCAATGTTGTGCAACAAAAGTCAATTTTGTGTTACAAAAATCATTTTTCCTGAAGACCGCAGGAAACAAAATAGGCTATGCATGCTGTTCAAAATTCAACATGATCTAATAGACATAGACATAGATAGGCACCAATATCTGACGCCAAACAATAGCCGGACCAGAGGTAAAAATCGCTTTTTCCAAGAAAGGTCCACAACAGACGCCTTCGGGCAATCATTTTTTCCAAGGACCATTAAAGGCTGGAACCTACTGCCAACATGAGCAACATCAGCTGACACAGTTGAAGGCATGTTCTGCTAAAATTTAGACAGTAACATCCTGTACATAGTTTTAATTGTATATATATCGAGAACGTATTATCCTGTAAATAACCAACTGCCAACATGACTGAGCAACATCAGCTGACATAGTTGAAGGCATGTTCTGCTAAAATTTAGACAGTAACATCCTGTACATAGTTGCAATTGTATATATATATCGAGAACGTATTATCCTGTAAGTAGCCAAGAGAAAACTTTCTGTGTTGTCCGGCACTGCGTTAGTTTTCGCGGGACCTCATACATTCAAATATTGAATTCGGTTCCTTACCTGAAAGAAGAAGAAGAAGAATTGCATGTGTCCAAAGCGCATTTTTGAACTGATCTTCATTATGTACGCCCAGCACCGAATATTTGAGCGTCAAAGATGTAAAGGAACAGAAAAACACTATTTGAGATATTTGTTTAAATGGACAATAAAATATAGTCAAATCAGTCGAAGATTATCTTGACCGATGGAGTTGAAACATAAGTTTTGTTTATAATTTGACAATTTATGAATGGACAATGAAGGAAATTAAAAGGAATTGCAGAATCAAAACGCTGTCATAATTCCTATGTTTTCCGTTTCATATTTGAAAGATCCAAAACTCACTATAATAATTCAAAACATCAATTTATTGGTTAGTCCTCGAAGACTAATGTTTGAGGACGGTTGAATTTGTCTTAGACTTTTTGGGGGTATAACTTCTTTTTTTTTCAGTACCAACAAATGTTAAATACATTTTGTTAAATCCGATGTCTCGAATCGAGAGAGTGCCACGATCTATGTACGTTAACAAGTCGTTGAGAAAGATTCATAGGTGGAAACACAATATTGCTGTTCCTACTCAATAAACCATTATTTCCCAGTGGGAGTCAAAATTTCCACCAATACTTCTTTTGCTGCTGTATTCTTGCTAGTCTTCTTCTGAGCATGCATTATATATTTTCCACTGGACGTTAAGCAACCAACAATCGGCCATCTCTCACACCCAATTGGTTTCTGACGAATCAACCACGAAACGCTTCATTTCCTTTATTCTTGGGATTATCCACAAGCTAACGAAGACAACTGTTTGATTTTGAAAAATGTCAATTTGGGATCTTACTTTCACATTTACATTTAAATTTATTGATCTAAATATATCACCGAACTATATACAAGTACACATGTTGTTTATTGAATACATCCTATTTAAATTTAAAAGTTTAGGTCATAGGTATATGAGTTAAAATATGTATCGATATTTTATCACGGGGCGTTTGGCGAAATGCCTATATCTGTCGTCACACAAATACAGTATGGCTAATATGGAACCTTCAATTGCACGACATGTTTTGTCCGTTTAACCTCCGTATATTTGCAGAAAAATATGGTCTATATTAAAGAAAGATACTCATTGGGTTTATGTATATATATTTTTTAAAGTATTACATACTTAATTGAGTAAGAATATAGATAGTCTAACAGCCTTCCAAAGCGTCATTTTAAATCCTTGGCTTTGGTAATATTTTACATAAGCACAGTAATGTAGCGGCCATCATGTCGGGTTACATTGCATCATTTAAAGTTAAATAAAAACAATGTGGAAATTTCAATTTTGATCCAGGCGTTGGATATACCAACGAGGCAACGTTAGGAGTCGGACTTGTAAATAGTTTATGTATTAACGAAATACTATTATGTAACTCCCCCTAAATTCCGCCTCTTGGAATTGGTGCACAACGTTGTTGAAAGTTACGCTTATGTAAATAGTGTTCGATGATTATTTTAAACCTTGCATTTTGATAAAAAAATAAATAAAAGAAAGTGATTATCTTGGTACAGGAGTAGGTTTTTTATGTTTAATTTCTTTTTGTATTTGTAGATTCAACCACACGCCATTTTGGGAATAAAAAGCAAAGACATTTGAATGTGTACATTAGTTGAACAAGTATTTACCATTTGAGAATTATAAGCATGGTTTATTTGTAGATTTTTATTAAATGCTTAGAAGATTATTGTGATCAATCTTTATCAAATGCTCCTTTTTCAGTTCTGATCTAGTTTTGTATTTTCCACCAGAACAATGTGGAATTTAACTAAATCTTGTCATGAACATTATATTTATTGTAGATTCATATTTTATTGATAGCTCTATTAGTAATATGATCAGTGTATGATATTTCTTCCAAATCCTTCCAAAAGGGAAGCATATTGAAAGAGAGGGGCGGAAAATACCAAATGGACTTTCAAAGTTATAGATCTGTTAAGTTGGGCTTATCAGCCTACTGTGCGCGATCGATTACCTGTAAACAGTACCAACCTGTAAAGGTAGTATTTCGCAATATTAACAGTTCTAAAGCATTGAATAATCAATTTCCTTGTTTATTCGTGAAAGATGACGGAAAAAGGTGCACCACCACCTCAGTATAACCCACCTCCACCCGGTAAGTAGAATTAAATCTTTTTTAAAGACTACCGTTAAATCTATAATTGAATTTAACCTATGGTCAGTATTAATTGGGCTTAACTAAGGTGGTCATTTAAATTTTTCACCAACGAGTGAATAATTGGGACTCAATATTTATTTAATTTGACATTTGAAATCAACGGGCATAGTCTCTATTAATCAAAATAAAGCTGACTGCTTGAAGTATAACTGTTGACAATTATTAACATATATTTCAATCAGGTTTTATTTGAAAACTTAAATCAATCAATACTAAAAAAAAAAACAATTCTTTTCGTTTCATAAAAAAGCCGACCACCTCAGTCTTAATCTTATTGTTACAATTATTGACCAGCATTCCGCACCCATTTCTAGGTAGTAGATTTTATTAAAATATTGCTGTGTACCTACATGTTGAAAAAATAAATAGAAATTCAATGTCTATAAATATACAGATATCTAGAAGGGTAGTATTACAATAGGTGTTCTTCCTTGTCTGATCAATATATTAAAGGTATAACCATGGAGACAACAAAACATTATTTGCATTAGATATAAGTATATATATAGAGAGACCTAATAAATAATTATAGTCGAAATAGGTCAGTATACAGGTAAGGATTATGTGTACACCTGAGATCTGCCGATATTGGATTTTTAATGTTTAATAAACACATGAACTGTTAAATATTAAAATGTAAAACAAATGTTTCAATCCAACCAGCTCATGTTACAAACGCATATGTGTTAAATTCACAATGAATATATACTTTAAAGTTCTCGGTGTCTTTCCACGTTAATCTTAATATAACAAAGATTTTAAAATGTAGCTAATTGTCATTTGTTACAGTAAAATAAAAACAAAAATACCGAAATCCTAGGAAAATTCAAAACGGAAAGTGCATATTTAATCAAATCTCAAAATCAAAACAAACAAATAACAACTGTCATGTTCCTGACTTGGTAAAGGCATTTTTTTTATGTAGGAAATAATGGATGAAACCTGGTCTTATAGCTAGCTAAACCTCTCACTTTTATGACAGTCGCAAAAAATTCCATTATATTGACAAAAATATGTAAACAAACAGACATAATAAGTACACATGTCAAAAAAGGGATAGAGAAGTCAACATTGTGTTATTATCTAATCACTCCAAAACATAGAAATATGTAACAGAGAAATACTAAAAGGTATATAGACAAAGCAGATTTGCTAAAAACTTCCATCATCATACATGTAAATCAGATGAGAGAACGGTTATTCGAAGAAATGTCGATAGAAATTTTCGGATTTGGCAAAGGAAACATACTGTCATATCACATGCCGAAAGCCATTCATTCATTGTCTACGTACTTATAGTATAATAATGTCTGGTCAAAACTTAAAAATAATGAAATTACCATGCTAGATGATTGTCATCAGTAAATTAATATGATTTCTAATGTGTAAAACTCCGAGGTAACGCTAAAGCAAAAACTAAGATAATTCTAATTTTATAATCAATCATTGAGCAACCATTAAGTTTATGTAACATAAAACTGTCTTCCTTTAAAGAAAACGTGTGTTTGTCAGTTGCAACATAATTTCAAAGTAAGCAAAGTGATTGTTTTTGTAATTTGGTGGTGGAAACAGGGATGATGACTTTGTGAGATTTTACGTCAAATTGTTCCTTTGTCATTGTTGTCACAGTATATATTTTGTTTTCAAAGCACTATGATGTGAACAAAAATATTATTGTAGTTAAAGATATATGACCATACACCAAACAATCATTTGGCTCCTTGATACTTTGAACAGAGCGTTTCTTGTTCATTAAAACAACCTTCAAGCAGTTTATTTATTTAGAATATTAATTTTTATAATTTAATTCATCCGAATATTTTTTGTAGTTTTTACTGATAAAAAATTATTTATGATTGGGTACTTGAGACTTACAAGTGTAATATTGTGTACTATTGTTTGTTTATTTTTGATATCGTATATATATTTTGCCAAAGCAATATCAGTTTACTTTCAACTTATGAGTTTGAATGTCCCTCTGGTGACTTCCGCCTCTCTTTCACATTAGGATCTATAATGTATTGGTTTGCCACCGTTACCCCAAATGAAGTTTAACATTTCGTAGCATGCATTTTTTTATTGTGTTTAAATATCTGGAGTTTCAACTGCAAAATGTGAAAAAAAACTATCTTTTGATGTCACGATCTGTTATTGTTTTACAGCATACCCTGGTCAATATAACCAGCAGCCAGGCGGTTACCCTGCGCAACCACAGCCTCAGTATGGGTATGGCGGACAGCAATCCAGTGCTACCGTTGTTGTTACTGGCCAGCCAACAGTATTGGTACAACAGTTCAGAGAGGCACCTGTTCGTACCCAGTGTCCAAGCTGCAGAGCAGACATCCTAACTTCAACTCACTATGAAACAGGAACAATGACTTGGGTTGTTGCTGGAGTTTTGTGTTTTGTCGGGTAAATGAAGTTTCCTTTTAGATTGTATATAATATTATAACGGAGAATTTAGGTTCAAACACTAGATTTACTAAAAAAATTTTCGATTTTAAATCGTTTCAAAAATTTATTAAATAATTTGAATTAGAAATGTATCTAGCGCTTCAACCTAAATACACAGTTTGTGATGCTAAAAATGAATGATATTGCGATTTCCTGTCTTTGCTTCACATAAACAATTAACTGCAAAGCAATATTCTCGAAGAATATCAACAAACTAAAATTGAGATTTTCAAATAATTTTATATTCATCCATAGCAAATATCAAAAATTTACTCAGGCTGTCAACTGAAGACAACTGTAGTAAATTATTGAACATTTTACATGTTTTTGTAAAATTTTGCATCGAAAATCATCTGAACCCATTGCAATGATTTGTATGTAAGAGATAACACATCTTTATTGCCTGTTAAACTTTAGTTAAATCTAGAAATGACACTTTCGAAATATGACAGTTCTTTTTTCGTTATTTCCTGTTTGTTGATAAATTGTTTGAAGTTCTATTTTGCCTGGTTTTATGGATATCATTCTTTTAGAAATTATATTAAGTTTGATATTTCTGTTGATATTTTTTTATTAGACATGTTTGTGCAATACTATGATCTATACTTACTTCAAATACGACAACTGATATAATATCTAATCAATTCTTATGTATGTTTACTTTGTTAAGCATCGTGTTACTTGTGTTTGTCTCATTTCAGGTTATGGCTAGGTTGCTGTTTGATACCTTTCTGTATTGATGGTTGCAAAGATGTTGTTCATACCTGTCCATCCTGTCGCCACAGCATTGGACGCTTCAACCGGATGTAGTTAAGATCCTATCAGAGCCATAGTGCCTGAAACATTTCTACAAACGTGACATTGTTTCAAAATGCCATGTGATCAAAATCGTAGGACATCTATTTCTTTCTAATTTATAATTTTCGGAGTGTAATGTGTGTTATGTCTTGTAAAACTAAAGACATTCAATTAATAGCGGTGCCGGATTTCTGGCCATCTAATTCATATTGTAAATGACTTATGACACACCTAAATGAGGTGTAGATTGCTGCAGACACTTCTTTTGCATTCCATATTACAATTATAATAACAAATAATATTTAGTGTCGATACAAATCTTCTGTGATTGCAAAATGATACTGTCATTATTTCGTATTTTTGTTATTTTGTTTAGATAAATAGATATGGTTGTGATATTCCTATTTACCTTATCATTTAGTATCTCTACTATAATTGTAAAATCAAAAGCATTGTTTCTTTTAACAGAAAAAAATCATTGTTTTTATATTTTTAATTCAGATTCTTTGTATCGTAGTAATGTAGTAATAAATTGTGCCATATGCAGTTCATATGTTTTGTTCAAATCTGCTAACCCCTGTCACGTCAGGTCAGAAGAATTATGATGGAGGCAATAAAAACAACCCATCCAAAATACCTGGCTTATAATTTGATTCATAAGATGCACATTAAAAAATCGGAAAGCTAAATAAGGTTAAAAGTTGTAAAGTATTAAGAAAACAAAATTCAAAAAGGTAATACACATATACTGCTACGGTAATTTTTGCCGGGATCCTTATCGTTTCTATTAGTTTAAATAGTTTGTAAACAACAAAATTATAAAAATGACTGTATCAATGAAATTGCACATTTTCAACATTTTTACCCGGAGCAGTTAAGGTATAGTTAGTATACTCTAAATTTCTAAGAGAATATCAAGATCACAAAGAGTTAACAAGAAAAAAAAAAAAAAACATTGTCGAATTGATAGGCAGACACGGACATGGTCATTGTACGATAAGTGTATATATAACGACGAGCAGCATTTGTTCTTCAAATCGAAATAACAGTTAAATAGTAGTATACAGGTGTTCAAAAGTAATAAATCGATTTAGGGAAACAAATTCGGGTTGCAAAGCAAAACCGAGGGAACACATCAACTGTTAGTGAAAAACAAAGGAACACAAGGAAGTGCAATCAAAACAAACGCCAACACACATATAATAGAAACGATCTATTTGATAACAACTTCTATAATCCTGTACTATTGTATTGTTTTTTTGTGTATTCCTCTATCCTGGATGGCATTGATTTTTTTTGTACTGTAGTCCTGTTATGTAAGGTTGTCATCGTGACTTGGTACATGGTATTTTAAGAAAAAAATGGTTAGTTGAACCTGGTTTAATGGTTAGCCAAACCTCCCGCTTTATGACAATGTTTAAAATTTGTATTGCTAAACTGACAACACTACGTCACAAAAATACAGCACACACACACGCTAGAACATTTATAACAGAGAAAGGCACAATCAAATACTATATTGTCGACATGACATGCAAACCAAAGAACAACAACAAACACCATAGAATATCAAAACAGTGACCCGCTAACATAACTAACATGCAATCTTGAATTTTATACAATTATTTACACAATATTCGACAAAACGATTTTTATGACAGTGATGTTATGGAAAGGTAATTTTATAATTATTTGGAATACAAACAATCAGACAGATTATCCAAACAAAACAATTACAGAAACATCAAAAATAAATCAATGAATGTTGGATGTACAAAATGATGAGAAAAAAAATATAATCACAAACATACTGAACTCCGAGGAAAATTCAAAACGGAAAATCCCTAATCAAATTGCAAAATCAAATGATAAAACACATCATACAAATGGACAACAACTGTCAAATTCCTGACTTGGAACAGGCATTTTCAAATGTAGAAAATGGTGGATTGCATCTGGTTTCATAGCGCTAGACATCCCACTTGAACGACAGTCGTATAAAATTCCTTTATATTGACAAAGTATCACATATAAGGGTAAAACAACAACACGAAACCCACCAAACAATGGGGATGAGACACGTCGTATAGCAATACTAATTTACACTCTGTATAACAATGATGGTATTGAAAGGCAATTTTATAATATTTGGACAACAAACGATTAAACGTATCACATTATTTGAATACAAAAATATAAATAAATAAATGAATATTGGAGACACGTCGTATAGCAATACAAATTCGCAATCGATACAACATTTATATTCGGGAATAGGTCACGTTCGGTACTTAGCAGACAGACGACATAAATGTTAAACCACAATCTAAGACGTGGTGAAAATGCCATTACTTAGTTTAAACACAAACACATCGTAGAAACGATCTATTTGATAATAACTGTCATATTCCTGTACTATTGTATTGTTTATTTGTGTATTTCTCTATCCTGGATGTTATTGCATTTATTTGTACTGTAGTCCTGTTATGTAATGTTGTCATTGTGACTTGGTACATGATATTTTCAGAAAAAATGGTGGTCTGAACCTGGTTTAATGGTTTGCCAAACCTCCCGCTTTACGACAATGTTTCAAACATGTATTGCTAAAATGACAACACTACGTCACAAAATTACAGCACACACACACACGCTAGAACATTCATAACAGAAAAACGCACAATCAAATAATATATTGTCGACATGACATGCAAAATGCATCAACAACAAACACCACAGAATATCAAAACAGTGACCCGCTTACGTAACTAACATGCAATGGTTTTTATGACAGTGATGGTATGGAAAGATAATTTTATAATTATTTGGAATACAAACAATCAGACAGATTATCCAAACAAAACAATTACAGAAATATCAAAAATAAATATGTACAAAATGTTGAAAAAAAGGAAAATCCCAAAAATACAAAAAAAAAAACTTCGAGAAAATTTAAAACGGAAAGTCCCTAATCAAATGTCAAAATCAAATTACAAAACACATCAAACGAATGGACAACAACTGTCATATTCCTGACTTGGTACAGGCATTTCCTACTGTAGAAAATGGTGGATTGCGTCTGGTTTCATAGCGCTAAACCTCTCACTTGTACTACAGTCGTATCAAATTCCTTTATATTGACAAACATCCGTGAACAAAGTGTCACAAATAGGGGTACAAAAACAACACGAACCCCACCATAAACGTGGAATGAGACACGTCGTATAGCAATGCAAATTCACACTCGGTATAACAGTCATATTCGGGAATGTGACAATGATGGTATTGAAAGGCAATTTTAAAATTATTTCGAAAGCAAACGATTAAATATAACGCATTATTTTAATTCAAAAATATAAAGAAATACATGAATATTGGATGTACAAAATACAGAGACACGTCTTATAGCAATGTCAATTCACACTCGGTATAACAGTTATATTCGGGAATAATTTCGGTACTTAGCAGACAGACAACATAAATGTTAAACCACAATCTAAGACGTGGTAAATTAAAAACGCCTTTACTTAGATTAGACACAGACACATCGTATAGATCAACCAATTCGTGAAGGTGTCCACAAAATTTAGAGTCATTTTTAATCTTTCCTCCTCATAATTTTGTTAGAGCATTTTTTGATAAGGAGCACACTTCTGTATATGAAGTCAGTATAGTGTGAACATGCACGAGTATAACGTATCAATTCAGATATAAACACACCATACGACGGAGCAGAGGGTATGTTACTGCTGAGAAATAGGAAAATTAATAATTTGAAAGTATCCTGCTTTTCATATATTTTAGTGTGAAGTCGTCCATCTGTATCAATATTGGGGAAAAGATCAAGGTATGAAGCACTTCGTCTAAATCGGAATATTGAATATTGGTATACATACGTTAATTTTCTCGTTTGAAATGTTGAACATTGTCATTTCGTGGCCTTTTATAGACGACTATACGGTATGGGATTTGCTCATTGTCGAAGGCCGTGCAGTGATCTATATTTGTTAATTTCTGTGTCATTTGGTCTCTTGTGGAGAGTTGTCTCATTGGCAATCATACCACATCTTCTTTTTTATATAGATACATTTAATCGGAACTGCTGTCTCGTATAGGGGAATTGCCACGATTTCGGAAGGTTAAAAATCCTTGCAACGACTATTTCGACCAATTTCTTGATCAGACATAAATGTGGTAAACTTTTAATGGTTTGTGTATGTTACTTTTACCTTGTGATACGATTACACTCAAGCTTAAAAGAGAAATCAAATAATGTGTTGCTTTTGAGATACATTTTTCCTTAATACTTCACCATAATAAATGGTCTTTCACAAATGATAATCTGTTTTGCTCTCGTTAACGTTTGACACACAGAGGGTGACGATAAACGGGTACATTGACTTCTCAATCTGATAGTAAAACCAATGTAAGCAAGTGTCCAAATAACTATAAAAGATGTATAAATACTCATTTACGTCAAGTTAGAAAGGTTTGGTCTATTTCCATCTCTCGCAATATGTGATCCGAAATTACATTATTGCAATGCCACGCTCTCTGAACGTTAGCCACTGTCCCTGGGAAACAAATACAAATACGGTATATTGTAAAACTTTTCCTGTTCAACAGATCCTTTTTCAAGTGATATTTCAAATTTGTCAGCATTCATCTAAGTAGAATGTGGGATGTACATATTAGATTTACAATTCATTTGTTTTTGTCTATGTCTGATACATTTACCTCTGGGCTTTTATCAACCATAGTCAAAGATACCGAGCTTATATTTTGTACATCAGGCGCGAGTTTCGTCTATTAAAATATCAACTGTTTATCGTTTCATTCACCAGTTAATTTTTTGTTTAAACTGTTTTTAAATTTATTTAAGGGGTACCTATTCAAAATAGAAATCAGATGATAATAACTATAAATAGACTATCAAAAGTCACATGAATGTTATCTGATACTTATGATCATATATCATAATTTGTCAATAAAGACAATTTTGGTGTACAGAGGTTTTAGACAAGTTTGTGAAATAATGTCGAAGGAACAAACTCCACTCTCACAGAATGGACAGTCCTCTACAATGTACAATGAACCACCTCCAGGTAATAATAGCTAATAACATTTGTTCTATATCAAATGGAAAACTTTACAACGTATGTCTAATTATGCGGTATGGGCTTTGCTCATTGTTGAAGGTCGTACGGTGACCTATAGTTGTTAATGTCTGTGTCATTTGTCGTTTGTGGATAGTTGTCTCATTGGAAATCATACCACATCTTCTTTTTTATATTGTCCTAAAATAATGGGATTTTCGTCATTAAGATTTCATTTTTATAGATGTTTTTTATTATGGATTACGAATACAACAAAATTAGCAATTATAAACTTGAAGGTCTTTCATCATTATAGTGTTTTGGTGTATTTCTTGTTGAGTCTGTATGCATCTGTTTATTACTTTCTACTGATATTGTCTTTTTGACCACACTAAAGAAAACTTATTTGATACTCACTAAAACGTTATCTTAATTGCATGTTAAAGTGTTATTTTTTATTTGACTTAGTATATTTCATCTTTACTGTTCAGTCCGTTTTTGGTTATATCCTTTTTGCATGGCACGGTATTTATACACAATTGTGTACCAAGTTGTGCTATGGTATTTTTTGTATACTTGTCTTTAATTTTTACTGATGTGCTTTGATTTGGAGTGTTTACATGCCATGTGGTTTATCTTTGTTAGCATAGCAGTTTGGTTTTTTTTTAGTGATAAATATATGTCACAATGTTGACCCCAATTTTTAAAAAAAAAATTCCATATAATGTCTTATTGTTTTGTTTACACATTGTTGTGAATAAATAGAATTAAACCATCATACAAGTGGGATGTTTATTAAGCTATAAAACCAGGTTAAATTCACCATTTTCTAGGTGAGGAAATGCCTATACCAAGTCAGGAATATGACTGTTGTTTTTCCATGTGTTTGAGCTTTCGTTTTTTTAATTTTTCATGGAGTTCTTTGCTGTTTTACTTTTTTCATGCATTTGATACAGCATTTGATTCAAAACGCCAAAATCACTTAGAATAGCCCTATTTTTAGATCTAGTCTTAAAATGTAGATACCAGTAAATGTTTTACCAAAACAATATGTTCAAAAAGATGTTAATAGGACTGTGTGAAATGCTTTTTGATTAACATATTAACTTCTCTAATATCCTATTTTACCAAAACCTATGTATAAATTGTCCTTTTCATGTCAAAAACTACGGCATGTTTATCGCGCATGTGGTCAGCATGTACAGTGATTGGCTCGAATGTCAACTAGTGAAGGTAGCAGCAAAAACATCGATTATGAATTTATAAAAACTTGTCGTTGAACATAAAACATCGAATAAAGTAAATACTATGATAGTAGTGTTTGGCAAAGTCTTTCTTCCGATTAAATGTATTAGACTTGTACCGTCACTCCGTGTTCGATTTCTTGGTTACCTAACTGAATGTAAAAAGAGCTTTGCATTGCTCTGCTTTACATATTATTATTATTACTAGTATTATGATATCCTTTTTGACAAAGTCTAACCGTCAAATTTTTAGAATGGAACATTTTTTTTTATTTATTTGTAAAATAAGAAAATGTTATTTCTTTTCGATCTCAAAAATACATTAACTCTATATTGAGATAGAAAATTGAAATATATATATTCTTTTAGTTTTGAAAAGAATTATGTAGAAACCCTTTTTTACAGCTTACCCCGGAAATTATAACCAACCCGGTGGATATCCTCCACAGCCTAAGTCCACTGGGTATGGAACACAACAATCCAACCCGACCGTGGTTGTCACTGGGCAGCCGACAGTTCTTATACAACAATTCAGGGAGGCACCTGTTCGTACCCATTGTCAGAGCTGTGGAGCAGACATCCTAACTTCAACTCACTATGAAACGGGAACAATGACATGGGTTGTTGCTGGTGTGATGTGTATCATAGGGTATGTATTATCATAAATATAAATATCTTGTCATTCATTTAGAATCAAGTTTAATCATTAAGGCCAAAAAGTGTTGCTTGCATACATTGATGCTTAAGACTCCTTGACGTCCAATAGTCATTCATTTAGAATTAAGTATTATCATTATGACCAAAAAGTGTTACTTGCATCCTTGATGTCCATTAGAGGTCTGTTTGGTGGTTTATTGTTATATCATCAGCGCAGTTCCTATTGAAGTCTTAAAACATTATAGATTAGGCAAGAGATTGTCTTTGAAATGATCCTATTAAGATACTAGCATAATATGTTCTATAGATAAGATATCATTTTTAATGAGTCTAACCCACAATCTACACGAAATCGACCAACACAGACGTGAAACTTTATCAACCAACAGAACGAATGATCCCCTCTTTCACGCTAATATGCATAACATTGAATATATATTCACAATATTGCACGTTACTATTTACAACTTATACAGGTAAATAGAAAGTCATTGAAAAGCACACTAGTAACAGTAGGGCCTACTTCGATTCGTCCAACTCGGGTTAGTAGAGTCTATCGAGTTTACTCGACTGACAACCGAACCCCCCCCCCCCCCCCCCCCCGAGTTTGACCTTTTGAACCTACCAGAGTTAACTCGACATCAACCCTGGGTCGGGCCAGGTTTAGTCGAGTTTCAAGATGGCGTCAAGTAGTTGCAACAAATAAAAGTGATACAAATAAACTGGTATTTGACAAAATACAGCCGAAGAATAAAGCTGACAAGGTGAATTTATTAGTGCATGTATTTCGGAATCAGCCAATATTGTTCATGTGTATATTTGGTCCTCACATCTCTTCAATTTCGTACTTTATTTGCTCTTTTATAACATTTTTGATTCGAGCGTCACTGATGAGCCTTTTGTAGACGAAACGCGCGTCTGGCGTAAATATTAAATTTTATCCCTGGTATCTATAATGAGTTTATTATCAGCTCTCGGTGGTGGTTAGAAATAAAATAGAAATTAATTGTTTTTCTTTGAACGATTTTTTTTCAATTTTTTTTTAACTCACTAACAAACTATTTTTCAAAAGCAAACAGGATCAGGACTTTTCTTTGTGAACCCCAATGTAATATATTTTTTATTTTAATGCTCAGCAAAAAAAACAATTTTTTCACCTCCATTATAATAGTCAACTCGATGGAAGAGTTTAGACTTCGATTCGGAACGGTTGCGCACATGCACATTAGCACTGACCGTTCAACTGGAGTTAACCCGAGTTGGACGAATCGAAGTAGGCCCTAGTGTTTTCCCTTTGGACCGATCGTTTTGGTGTGTTTGATTTTTCAAAATTAGAACATTTGATATCCATTGAGACGTTTCTCTTATTTTTTTGTGTATAAATATTATAATAAAAATAGTTGTGATTTATTTAATTATTTTTCATGTCTTCACGCTTATTAGAAAATTACAAATTTATGTAATGTGCTATATAAATATAATGTATATTCATGTATAGTATGGAGAAGACGGAACTAAGTTGAAAAACTTGTGTCTAACCCATTTGTTTTGATTAATAAAATATGTTTAAACTAACATTGGTTGGACCCAAACATAAAACCTGACTTCAGTAACATAATCTATGACAACCGAGACTATTTTGATTTTGAAATTATCGAGTTCCCCATTATTCTAAGCAATATAACAACTTCACCTGCATATGGGATATACATTTCCCCATCTTATTCGGTATTCAAGAGTTTGCAGTTGCTTCTCAAACTGTGGTCTTGAAGTAAAGATTCAAGCTACTGACGTTTTTATCATCTTAAAAACGTCTTTTTGTAATCTTTTATTTGTCTTTGTGAATATGATTTTTGTTGTAAATCTATTTTTGGTAAGATCTATTTGAAGTGACTCTGTACTTTTACATCTCGTCATTATGTTTTGAGGCAATGGTTAAATTTTTGTATTGTGCTCTTTCATTTTTGCTAATGGTAATGTCTATATGACTTTTTATGTTTCTTTGTTGACCTATTTGTTTGTTTTGTATTGAAGTATTTCAGACATATGACCACTTCTTTGCGACTGTCATTCCTAACTGTATTTATTTCATATATTTGTTCGATCGTGTAATGTCAAAAAATAGGTTTCAATTCTTTCGTTCATATGCAATAATAATATTAGCAACATAAATTAAGATCCCCAAATGCACAAATGGTTAATACGTCAAAGAGGTGATAACAGATCGGGTTTATGTTGAACTAGGTTAAGCCTTTTTCACGCGAAAATACAGTCATAAAAAGTTGTATTGATTGTTGGTCCGTATAAACACTTCTATCTGTTTTGTTTAACAAACCAAATTTGATTGGGACGGTTAGACGTCAAAGTGTTCTAGTACTTACATAGTGTATATTGTAAACACGGTTTTGAACTCTGCAATGCTTTTGACGTTTATTTAAGTCTTGTAGATGTATCGTCAAATCGGGTTAATATTTTTACTACGACCTAAATAATAGTATTTATATTATTGCAGGTTATGGCTTGGGTGTTGTTTAATCCCTTTCATCCTAGATGCTTGCAAAGACGTGATCCATACTTGTCCTAGCTGCCATAAAATGATTGGCCGCTACAACAGGATGAATTGAGACCAAGAATGGTTTAATAATGTTTGAACAATAATGTTCAAACTTATTTATAGAAATATTTCAAAGAAACCACTGGCTAACCATCCTTTATCATTTACACTAGTAAATATCTATTATAATTATTTATATTGTGCTAATGTGTTTATATGGGCTATATTACAGATTTCAGTAAAATTTTGCATGCATCCCTTGCTCGATGAACTTTTCAAATTATGTTGTATATTGAATTAAATAAAAAAGGTAAAAATTATGCGATGAAGTTTGTACGGGCAAGTTTTTGCAATGCTAAAAATTTGTTTTACAATACGCTAAAGAATAAAAGAAAGACGAAGACCTTCTCAAAAGATTATGGAAATGTATGTATGTTAAAGAAAAACTCATCATAAGTACCAGGATTAAAATTTTGTACGGCAGACGCGCGTTTCATCTGCAAAATGCTCATCAGTGACAATCAGATCAAAAAAAGAAAAAGGCTAAATTAAGAACAAGGTTGAAGAGCATTGAAGACCAAAAACACAGAATGTTAAACCAAATACAGCCAAGATATATTCATGGCCGGGTAACATGTCCTTAGTTCATCGAAAAGTTCAAAGTTTTGTAAACAGTTAATTTATAATTATGGCCATGTCAATGATTTTTCATGAGACTTTATACGAGTATGTATATTCTAGTTACTCTTAAGCTCTTATAGCTTAAAATAATGTATACACAGTCTCATTCGGCTCGATACAAGAAGTTGAATAAATTTAAGTGTTATGTCATAAAACGATCTTTGCAAGTTAAAATCCTACCAACGACTTTTCGGAAGGGTTCATAGGTTATATGATGTGAGACTTAAGCTTACACTGTATCGATATAACCTGTTGTGATACTCAAAGTTACTCGGCTTGCTTTTGCTTTTCATTGACAGCTCTGTATAAGAAAATACAACTGTAAGAACCATAACTCCATAGTTCTAAACATTCGTTTGATATGTTTGAGCTTTTGATTTTGCCATTTGATAAGGGACTTTCCTTTAGAATTTTCCTCGGAGTTTAGTATTTTAGTGAATTTACTTTTTTCAATTCATACTTTTGATACATTCCTTGCTTTCATATTTTTGGGATTGAGCGTTCCGGATGAAAGTAAATCCAGAAAAGCTTTTTGAATGCACCAAATTAATTAGATGTTATTTGAGTTTTCTGTTACTGGTTCGATATTGTTGAGCCGGTAGTCCCTGTGGGTATCATCAGTTCGATATTGTTGAGCCGGTAGTCCCTGTGGGTATCATTAGTTCGATATTGTTGAGCCGGTAGTCCCTGTGGGTATCATTAGTTCGATATTGTTGAGTCGGTAGTCCCTGTGGGTATCATTAGTTCGATATTGTTGAGCCGGTAGTCCCTGTGGGTATCATTAGTTCGATATTGTTGAGCCGGTAGTCCCTGTGGGTATCATTAGTTCGATATTGTTGAGCCGGTAGTCCCTGTGGGTATCATTAGTTCGATATTGTTGAGCCGGTAGTCCCTGTGGGTATCATTAGTTCGATATTGTTGAGCCGGTAGTCCCTGTGGGTATCATCAGTTCGATATTGTTGAGCCGGTAGTCCCTGTGGGTATCATTAGTTCGATATTGTTGAGCCGGTAGTCCCTGTGGGTATCATTAGTTCGATATTGTTGAGCCGGTAGTCCCTGTGGGTATCATCAGTTCGATATTGTTGAGCCGGTAGTCCCTCTGGGTATCATTAGTTCGATATTGTTGAGCCGGTAGTCCCTGTGGGTATCATCAGTTCAGTATTCAGATCTTTGGTACTGTCTGGAATTATAACATACCATTCTAATATTCTCCCGTGATATATTTTGAAATTATTTCTAAAAACCCAAAGATCTGACTCGCTCAGGTAAAGTACATCTGGGTTTCTGCTTGAAAACGTGTGTGTGTAATTCAAATATTACTGGGTAACTGCTGTGTCCTGGATGTTGCTTAAATATCTTTTGCCTCTCTTTTGTTTAGTCCAGCTGGTGCTTCGGACAGTTTTTCGGTACTTACAAAACGTAAACCTTTTTTTGAATTACCATAATACATTTTCATATATAGCGCTATTTTAGACACTTTTAGTCAGACAGCTCCTCGTGTATAAGAAGAACTTGTATATATCATTGACTTTCAATGGGTGGGGGGGTGCGTTCCCAATAAATCGATAAATGCAAATCTAGACGCACCAAATTGATAAAGTGTTATTTTATTTTTCAATAACAACTGGTACATATATCTCTTAAACAATTTATGTAATGTAAATTGCATTACAAACTGATAAATGGTTTAGTAACTTATACACTGCTTAAATGATGAGAATGTCCTTTAAATCTTTTAGTCATTTGACAGTAGAATAGTTACTCTTATATAGCAAAGCACCATCGCTTTCCGTCATCTTCATGAAATTATTTGCAATATTTCCTAGCTTGGAATTCCTTCTTATAAGACAACAACAACAAATAACAAGTATATGTTGGAACGATGCATACACTGTTGTCCACACATTAAACAGACTAAAGTATAAATAAACGTAACATTATAATCTTCTATGGTTTGTTGGATCACTACGATGGTATTTAGCTATTTTATGATGACAATGTGGACAATAATGTGTCACATCTCTACACCTCTGCATGCAAAACGGGAGAAAACAGCAACCAAGCACGCATCTACAATTAGATGAATTGAACTTGGTAGTATACGAACTAAACATCTAATACTTTAACAATTCCTTATACGAGATCAAACATTTCTTTATGTAAAAAAATGTAATAACAAGAAATCTTAACATGCGTAAAAGTTATATTTTATGTATGGTAATTCCGATTCACGATACATTTTTTACTATGTCACTTTATTACATAAAAATTTATGTTTTTTCATAAAAACTAAGGTTCCATCTGCCTCATGCATAGTTGATCTTAGATAAATTTGGTCTTACTTGTATGTCCCATTTTAGCCCTTCGTGAGTTTTAAATTTAGAAATTTGGCGTTGATTAAAAAGGTAAATCAAAGGTTTCAGTTAAATCGATTTTGATATGACTATTGAACAGCGGTTTACTACTATTGCCTTTATCAATCCAGAGAGCCATTCTGACGCACGAAATTGTTGTTTTTATTTCATTTTTATTTTCAAAAATACGTACGTGTATATTTTACCTTCAACACTATTTCTATTCTTACAACAATTGATTTCACATATGTGTCATTTTCAAGTCGAACTTTAAATGAAATGATTCATCAAATGATGCCGGAAGTGTCTTTGCTTTTTAAGGTTCATGTGGACCCTATGGCTAAAATGGCCGTATTTTCACCTCAAAATTTACTCTGAGTACAGGCAAACCTGTGCATTTGGAAAAGTTTTAAGACATAGCATGCCCTAGATAAATAGAATTCAAATGCATTGTATGATTTAGAAAATTCATAACTTAACTGGATTTTACAGTACACTTTTTTTCGTCCCTGCAGAAGATGATAAAATAAACAAACAGTTGAGTTTACCTTGATATGGTCCACTCAGGTACACAGTTTAAATAACCAATTATTGTCAGGTATCTATTGTCCGTCTCATATCCATGTCAAACAAAACAGCTCACTTCAATAATTACCTGTGGGGAAGTTCTCAAACCTGTTTCCCAACTTAGTTTATTTTGGCACCTTCTGGAGAAATGAAAAAAAGTGCACGGCAAAATCCTGGTAACTTTTTATTTTTCTAAAACATAAAACATATTTGAAATTTATTTATCTAGGGCATGCTATGCCTGAAAATCTTTACAGATGCGCAGGTTTGTCTGTAATCAGAGTAAATTTTGAGGTGAAAATACGGCCATTTTAGCCATAGGGTCCACATGAACCTTAACAGTTTTTGATTCGAGCGTCACTGATGAGTCTTTTGTGGACGAAACGCGCGTCTGGCGTAAATATAAAATTTCAATCTTGGTATCTATGATGAGTTTATTGTCGATACGGCAATTCATTTATTTTTGGTCGAAGCCGATATACCGACAAAAGAGGCAGCTGCAGACAACAAAATATACTGAAATATAAACGAACAGATAAATAAAAATGGAGTAAACAGTGAACTTTGTGAAACTACATCACTTTTTAAGGCAGCTTACCCCATTAAAAAGCAGCAAATACACCATGACCAGGTTGTCTCTCCTGGATGAAATATTAACTCTGTCGTTATATATTTATGACAATGTGGACAAGTCATTTGTTTAGGTTCAAAATTAACAAATCTTATATGTAAAGGAACTGATTGTTTATTTGATTTTTCATCCTTGTTTCTGTCACCGCCTGACACCTCTGTTGAATGTTTACGCGTTGCATGCTCTGTTGAGTGTGGCTGTTGTGTTTGAACGTCGGAAACTTCAAATGTATTTGGAGGTGGAAGAGATGAATCTAAAAAAGTATAAATCAGAAAAATTTGTTTGATTAAATTATGTGTGAATTCCTGAACTGATTCAAAACAGCATCAAATTTTCACAGAATTACAGCATTTCTATGACATGGCAGTAATACAATTTGTTAAATATCTCTTTTTTCAATTTTTTAAAAAATATTAAACCAGGTTCTAAGATAGAAAAAAGATTGTAAGTTATTTTTCTTTGTTAACTGGAAATAGAAGATTTGAGGTATTCATCAATGCGATATCAACTCAATAACACAAATAACCAAACCATATCCAAAGGGCAACTCCGAGTTCTCGAAAATCAAATACTAGTAAGCTTCATAAGACGAAGCACGAGACAATCACTAATGAAGTCCTGGACAGCAAAAAAGTATGTGGCAGGTTAAAACTGTTTTTCCTGTTTCTTAACCTCCTTACAAAACGGTGAACAAAAAATACTTGAAAGGACATCGACGGAATATGTAAGGGAAGAACAACTAAAAATGACAGAATATGAACACTACATAGATAGAGTGCATGCGACGTTCTGAATAAACCTTCATCAGGGACATGCAAACAACGAAAGCCAAGGAGAATACGTCAGGCACTGTACGATAAATTCGTTAAAGGTTCATTTTGCCTGAGGATGTTGTTGGTACCTTAGTTTCATCAAAACTTGTCAACGCCGGGAAACCTTTTGAAAAAATATGTTATTTCTATTTTATACCTAGCTATTCAATTAACATCATTGGCTCTTTGCGTTTGAGTGTTGATGAAGGTAAATCCAGAAAAGCTCTTCAGTTAAAGTGTTATTTTTATTTCTTTATACTTTTTTTTCTAATTTCATTGGGTTGCTAAGGCGTTGACAGAAGCACAGAAATGTGTGATATAGTAAGAAATATTGAATTGTTTGCAGAAAGTATATCTATACGTGTTATATCTTTAAAGAGATGTTTCTGCAATATCTGCAATTGTTTGCACCTGTCCTAAGTCAGGAATCTGATGTTCAGTAGTTGTCATTGGTTTGTGTGGTTCATAAATGTTTCTCGTTTTATATAGATTAGACCGTTGGTTTTCACGTTTCAATGGTTTAACACTATTTGTTTGGGCCTTTTGTAGCTTGCTGTTTGATGTGAGCCAGGGCTCCGTGTTGAAGATCGTACCTTGACCTATAATGGTTTACTTTTATAAATTGTGACTTGGATGGAGAGTTGTCTCATTGGCACTACTACATCTTCCTATATTTATTTCATTGAGTTTGTATAGCATCGAAAGTTTTTCCATTACAGTGAAAATAAATTGTCAACCCTCCCCGTTTTAATCTGGATCAGTAGATTTATATATATGAATTAAACGTATACTAAAAACATAAAACAAAAACAAAGCGGAAATAGCACTGAACTCAATGGTATACACGATGATTTACAAACAAGAATGTGTCCATAGTACACGGATGCCCCATCCGCACTATAATTTTCTATGTTCAGTGGACCGTAAAAATGGGGTAAAAATTCTAATTTGGCATTAAAATTAGAAAGGTTATATAGGGAACAAGTGTACTAAGTTTCAAGTTGATTGAACTTAAATTTCATCAAAAACTACCGCGACCAAAAACTTGTACCTGAAGCTGAACAGACGGACGGATGGACGAACAGACGGACGAACGAACGAACGGACACACAGACCAGAAAACATAATACCTATAAATATAATAATAAAACATTATATCGTAATAAAAGAGGGACGAAAGATACAAAAGGGACAGTCAAACTCGTAAATCTAAAACAAACTGACAACGCCATGGCTAAAATGAAAAAGACAAACAAACAACAGCACACATGACACAACATAAAAAACTAAAAAATAAACAACACGAACCCCACCAAAAAACTAGGGGTGATCTCAGGTGCTCCGGAAGGGTAAGCAGATCCTGCTCCACATGTGGCACCCGTCGTCTTGCTTATGTGATAACAAATCCGGTAAATAGTCTAATTCGGTAGGTCACATTCATGAAAGGGAAGGGGATTGTAATTACGACGTAAGGAACATATCCGATATCATTTGTGAAACGGTTATTCCATAACGGTCAACCAACTCGTGATGGCGTCCGTAAAATTTACGAAGGGATGATTTCAACTTCACCATTTGGAACTCTTGGTTTAATAGCTTCCTTGTGAGCAGCAATCCTCTATCGAGAAAATCATGATAGGAAATGCAAGCACGGGAATATCGTATCAATTGGGAGATATATACCCCGTATGCAGGTGCTGCTGGAATGTTGCTACTTAGAAATGGAAAGTTCACAATTGGAAAGCTGAAATTATCTCTTTTGTCGTAAAGGTTTGTTTTCAACCGACCCTCATTGTCAATTTCTAGATGTAAGTCAAGATATGATGCCAACTTAACTGTATCTGTAGTATCCTTTATCTCTAGCTCGATGGGATAGATGCGTTCCACATAGTCACCAAATTTTGAATTATTTAGTGAAAGAACATCATCTATATAGCGGAAAGTAGAGTTAAAGGATAATGCTAACTTCTTATCTTTCTTCCTAAGAAGTTCCTGCATGAAGTCAGCCTCATAATAATAAAGAAACAAGTCGGCAAGTACAGGGGCACAGTTTGTTCCCATTGGAATGCTGACAGTCTGTTGAAAAACACGTCCTCCGAACGTAACAAATATGTTGTCAATCAAGAAATCAAGCATAAAAGTATGCCTGCACTTACTGATAGCAAGCTCACAGTATTTAACTTGTTTATAAGAAATCAAGCCTTTCTTTATTCAATATTAATTGCTTTTGAAGATACCGTACAAGCAAAGTCATAACGTGTTTAGGTAGACATGAAAGTGTGAAATGCACCGAACAAAAGTATACAAATGAGACAATTGAGTATTGCTTCAAAAGTGAAAATCAACAGTTGATATTTCAACCAAGAGATTTAAGTCGAACAAGGCAGTATACATATAAAACTTTCATGGCTTACATCCAAATATACAGCAATTATATCAATATTTATTGAAACGGCAAAACATTACATATTGTTAGAGTATTAATTGTTCGGGGTTATTCAATGTTAAATCATATGGCAATGAACTTTAAACGGTAGAAGATACAATATCAAATGCGTAATTTTAATGTTTTATGTGTGATAAATTTATTCTATTTTAATTACTAGTAGTAATCTTTTTGGGATTAAAACAATTTAATATATAAATAAAAAGCATATTTTTTTCTTAATTTGATAGAAAAAATGATCAGAACTCGAATTAAAGTATCTTTGAAGCAACAACTTCACTTCTTTAGTCAAGACAATGGATACCCAAAACAAAAGATGAATCTGAAACTATAACTTCGTATTCTTCATATTTTCATTGTCAAATCACATATATGAATAAGATTTACATGTAAACATCTACTTACCAGGTTGGAGCATATTTATCACTTTTTAAACAGTAATATTTTATGAATGCATATATGTGTGTCACCTTCTTATGTGTTTATAAATATACCGCAACCAACTTCACCGTACTGGGCATTTAAACGTACATGCTATTACATGAAAAATTTACGATGTAAAATAATATAGATTGATTTAATAAAAATCGATCATATAGATAGTTTTACAGTGTCATCGAGTTTTTTTAAATCATCATCATGATAACTCAGTGTTATGGACTTACAGACCTATAGTTTATATCCATTGTGATATGTTGCTATCTCAAGCATTATAGAAATTAAAACGTTTTCTTCCTCAGTCAATCACTTTCTTTGTTTCCTTATTTTACAAGTCTCAGCTGAATTAAACGAATTGGAAATAACGAAAAACTATGTCAAATTCATTTACAGTCCTTTACAATAATACAAATAATGTCGTATTGAATAAAGATTGATGGATTGCTTAACGCCAGTGTCAAATATTGCCAGTATATTCGGGAGAAGAAAAATAAAAGATCCCATCTGCAAAGTAGGATACTATATATAAAAAAAAGAAAATAATAATAATTCCCAAGAACTGCCATTTTCGGATTTTCGAATATTTTGGTCTCAAGAAACACCGAAGAGAAATTTGCCGAAATACGTATCAGATGTAGTTAAATTTGTTCTGTTAATTAATATTGTAACTTCCTCTGGGTCGATAATGGTAGCACCAGTCCGGATGCCAGTAGCGAGATCTGGCACAGAAATCATGACAGATAGTGTTTCATTGAAAAAATTGTTATGAAATTTTGATAATCACTTTGAATTAAGGAATGTATCTCGTTCGTGTATAACTCTATTTCATTGTCCCGATTTAGCTTTACGTGTATAACTCTATTTCATTGTCCCGATTTAGCTTTACCTATTTTTCCCTTTCCCTTGTATCAGTTCTTCAAAGTTTATACTAAGATTTTGATGTTCAGCCAAAAGGCACATCAGATGCAACTACAATTGATACTGTTAAAGTTATTGTAAATCTAAGTAATTTAAAGTCTATAGTCAATAAAAAACGGAATCTATAGAAACAAAAATAAAACCGTTTTTGTCTAGAAAATTATCATTAGCGACCTAAAATTGGTGAAAATACGTAATTAATAAGCACTAGCTGTCAAACTTATGTTTTTAACGATTTGACTCAAACTCTCATCTTTGATTTTAATAACAATGTAAAACATTTTTCCAATTAAATAAAGTATAAAATGATCACTTTATTGGGCGTGGGCTGTATAATATGTAGCTTCATTTCGTGTGTATTTAAGTCAAAACGCCATTTAATAAACTACGCAGTTGACCCCGAAGACCTCCGATGGTCATATAAGCGATATACACATAAATATAGATATTAATAGATATTGATCTCGTGCAATTAGATTTTTTTAGGTCTGTTAAATTCTATATTATTTATATAAAAAAATATATGTTATTTATCGTTTTTACCAGTATAAGAATGATTTTTTTTGTGGATCGAACCAGTGAATTAAATGATTTACCTTTGTTTCACTTTCAATGTTGGCATTCTTTTCCTTTAAATAGCTGAACACAGACATCTCATTCGTTATTACTCTCTCGGCTAAGGGGTTAATTAAAGTTCACATGAATACAGATTCAATGAAGTCGAATTATTCACTTAAAAGTGAATAATTAATCATCAATGTTTCTGATCTTATTTTGACAAAAGTTGAACCATGCTGGCTGCTTAAAGCGAAGGATTATTTCACTATCTCACTTTTGTTTATGATTGAACCCGAAAAAAGCGTATATTAGATATTTTCTATATCTCGTAGCTAGTGTCCCTTAATAGATTTCCCGTTAATCTAGTAGCAAAACTTCAACCTCAGCACGATTCATTTTAATGTACCTATCTCAAATGATACCACGTACAAGAGCTTGTATTGGAATATCATATGAAAACTGCTGATACTCTCAACTTACTAACTACCCTTAACAGGGTCGGGAGCCTGTAATTCAGTGGTTGTCGTTTGTTTATGTGTAACATATTTGTTTTTCGTTCATTTTTTTTTACATAAATAAGGCTATTAGTTTTCTCGTTTGAATTGTTTTACATTGTCTTATCGGAGCCTTTTATAGCTGACTATGCGGAATGGGCTTTGCTCATTGTTGAGGGCTGTACGGTGACCTATAGTTGTTAATGTCTGTGTCATTTTGGTCTTTTGTGGATAGTTGTCTCATTGGCAATCATACCACATCTTCTTTTTTAGATTTATATCAGTGTAAGCATCTAAAGGTTTAACCTTACAGGACATTTGTTTTTACTGATCAATACCTAGTCGGAAATATACTGTGCAAAAGTTAGGAATCGACGGGCGATGAATGCATAGCAGAAGATATTTACCATAATTGCATGATTCGTGTAACACAACTTACCACAACTTGTCAGATTAAATCCACTTACAATAGACTAATTTACAGGAACATTCAGAGCCAAATGCATGGTTTGTCAAAAATGAACAGACGCATAACTAAAAGGCTTACAAAGTATAGCATAAAGCGTGTTAGACACCGAGTAAACTTTTTGTCAACTTTTCCTCTGAAATATTTTTACACGAAATTAAGAATCAAGCACAAAAACATGCCCCTCTTCTTCCCACCACACATAGTAAATGAATGGTCTGTGTCTTCATGGAATTTTGTTCGACTGTCATACAAAAAAAATCACAAAAATTCTGAACTCCGAGAAAAACTCAAAACGGAAAGTCCTTAATCAAATGGCAAAATCAAAAGCACAAACACATCAAACAATTGGATAACAACTGTCATATTCCTGACTTGGTATAGGCATTTTCTTATGTAGAAATGGTGTATTAATCTTGGTTTAGGGTTAGCTAAACCTCTCACTTGTATGGCAGTCGCATCAAATTTCATTATGAAAATGATGTGTGAACAAAACAAACAAACAGACAAATATGTAACAAAGAAGCACAAAAAGGCATATAGACAAAGTACATTAGCAAAAATGAAATACAAGAATACAAAATTTACAATGTCACAATATTACAATGACGGCATGAAAAAGTACAGAGCCATGTCATGTGTATCAAAGAAACACAAAAAGGCATAAAGACACATCACATTAGCAAAAATGAAAGACAAGAATACAAAAATTATCATAGAACAATAGCACAATGACGGGATGTATAAGTACAGAGCCACGTCCTATGCTATGTTTAAAGAAACACAAAAAGGCATATAGCCTGTCAAATGACTGTGTGATGCGCACCTGTATGTGTGTTGTTGTGTCTGTGCTTATCACTCTGGCTTTCAGCATTCATCACTGGCTAGCAGCTTGCCGTGAAAAGGAGAGCCCAGTTCGTAATTTTTTTCCTGGCAGTTACAGCCTCTCATGCAGTAAGACCTATGTAGCCCAGATATGGATCCTCCACGAGGTGATAGATGGAAACTGGGCACCTCACGGCCCCAGGCAAAACCACAAGGTCTCGGAGGAGGTTTGGCCCTAAATGCAAGGCATGCTAGACCCACCGGTGAGTGGATACGCCCTGTTGCCTGCAAACCAAACCCCCAGCTATGGGTAAATAACCCTACTGCCTTGTGGGTGACTGTGGAAAGTCAAAGGCTATGGGAGACAACCCAGAAAGAAATCCGGACAGATGCAATCCGTTAGCATGGTAATCCAATCATCTACGGGAAGGACTACCCAGAGAGAAAACCCGGCCCACCAGAGTGGAGGTTGGACGTTGGGCTAACTACCCAACTCTGTAAAAAAGAACTTGTTACAGAAACCAGAAACGCTGAAGAAACCCAAGATTGGTGTACTGCTGAGGAACCAAACATGACACATTTGGGGGAAAGCCGAAAGGAAGCCCATAAGCCGATCGGTTTCATTGTAGCGCCAAAACAGAATATGTATATAGGATGTTGGAATGTTAGAACAATGGCAGACATATCAAAAGCAGCACAAGTAGCGAAGGAAATAAAAAAATATGGTATGGAAATACTAGGTATCAGTGAGAGTAGATGGAAAGGATCGGGTGAAAGTAAGCTTCAAAGTGGAGACACAGTGATCTATATCGGGGATGATGAACATCAAGTCAAGGGACTAGCCATAATGATGAATGAAAGGGCTAAGAAATCATTGATGGAATGGACACCAATCAACAAGAGAATGATAAAAGCAAGATTCTATTCAAAGTATAAGATGAAAGTATAAGATGCTGACAGTTATACAAGCATATGCTCCAACAAATGATGCAAAAGAGGAAGAGAAAGAAGAATTTTACCAACAACTAAAAGACAATGTTTCATCCTGCAATAAGAATGATATGTTTATAGTTATGGGTGACCTGAACGCAAAAGTAGGCAAAGACAATAGCCATATGCAAGAGGTGTTAGGAAAACATGGATGTGGGACAATTAATGAAAAATGGTGAATTATTATGCAATTTCTGCCAAATCAACGGCCTCATCATAACAGGCTCCATTTTCCTACATAAGGAAATACTTAAAGTAACATGGAAATCCCCTGATGGAAAAACAACAAACCAGATAGATCATATAATGGTACGAGGGGACATGAGGACATCAATATTAGATACAAGAGTAATGAAAGGAGGAGATGTGTATACTGACCACTACTTAGTACGGTCAAAGATCAGACTCAAACTGGCAAGAAATAAAGGTGACAAGAACAAATGCAAAAGAGAGAGATATGACCTAAACAAGCTAAAAAGTATGGATGTAAGGAAAAAGTACAATATTGAAGTGAGAAACAGATTCCAAGTACTAGAAGAAGGTAACATAGAAGATCCAGTGTTGAAATATGAAGGTGCAGTAGAGATATACACTGAAGCAGCTAAACAGGTATTGGGTAGTTGTAAAAAGATCAGTAAACCATGGATAACCAACATTACATGGAAAGTGGTTGATGAAAGAAAAGAAATTAAAAATAAATTAGAAGGAACTAGATCGGAAAGATTAAAAGTGAGACTCAACGAAGAATACAAGCAGAAAAATAAAAGGGTTAAGAAAAGTGCCCGAGAGAATAAAAGGAAGTGGTACAATATGATGGCTGAAGATGCAGAAAAAGCAGCAGAAAATGACAGAAGCAAAGAGCTGTATAACATCACTAAAATCCTAACAGGTGAAAGAAAGAGGCAACACACAGGAGTAAAAAGTAAAGAAGGAGAACTGAAAAGTGAAAGAAATGATATATTGAATAGATGGGTAGAACATTTTAGTGAAGTTTTAAATAGGCAAGACCCTCTTCATCCAATTTCAGAGGAAGATATAGATATGGCCGAAATGGGAGAATGGACAGTACCTGAAGTTAAAAGAGCACTGAAGAAGACACAAAATGGGAAGCCAGCAGGAATAGACAGTGTAACACCAGAGCTTATAAAGGCAGACATCGACCTTACAGCAGAGAAAATGGCAGAAATATTTAACAGCCTATGAGAAGAAGAAAATAGGCCATCAGACTGGAGAAAGGGATTGATTTGTAAGATCTTTAAATAGGCAAGACCCTCTTCATCCAATTTCAGAGGAAGATATAGATATGGCCGAAATGGGAGAATGGACAGTACCTGAAGTTAAAAGAGCACTGAAGAAGACACAAAATGGGAAGCCAGCAGGAATAGACAGTGTAACACCAGAGCTTATAAAGGCAGACATCGACCTTACAGCAGAGAAAATGGCAGAAATATTTAACAGCCTATGAGAAGAAGAAAATTGGCCATCAGACTGGAGAAAGGGATTGATTTGTAAGATCTTTAAGAAGGGCGATATGACAGATTGTAACAACTGGAGGGAGTGTCTCTTTTACCTGTTTTCAGTAAAGTATTCTGCAGAATGCTAATAGAAAGAATAAAAGAAGGAATAGACAAGAGATTGAGGAATGAGCAGGCAGGATTTAGACCAAAAAGAGGAACAACTGAACAGATTTTTATCCTTCGAAACATACTCGAGCAAACAAATGAATGGAGGGCAGCTTTAATAATACTTTTTATAGACTTCGAAAAAGCATTTGACTCAGTCCACCGAGAGAGTCTATGGTATATCATGAAGAGCAACGGAATACCAGACAAGATCATAAGAACCATAAAGGAGATTTGTAAAGGATTTTTAGTGTTCTGTCATCGATCAGGGAGAAACATCAGAATGGTTTAAGATAAAATTAGGAATGAAACAGGGATGCATAATGTCGGGTTTTCTTTTCCTTCTAGTCATAGACTGGATCATGCGGAAGACAACTGCAGACAAAGCCAGAGGGATACGATTGAACTTTAATACTGTTCTAGAAGATCTTGACTTTGCTGACGACATCGCAATTCTTTCCTCAAAATTTAGCGACCTTGATGAAAAAACACAGAAATTAACAACTGAAGCTGAAAGAGTTGGAATGAAACTTAACCCCAAAAAGTGTAAAACTCTGAGATCCAAGCAAACAAAAAGAAAAGAGTTGATAACACTATACGACCAGAAAGTAGAAGATGTAGACAAGTTCACATTCCTGGGAGCATTCATGGACAAAGAGGGAGCAGGGAGTTGTGACATCAAAAACAGAATACAGAAAGCAAGAGGGACATTGCATCGCCTAAGAAATATATGGTATGCAAGAGGAATTGGCCGAAAAACAAAAATACACCTATATAAATCATTAATTAGACCTGTAAGGCTGTATTATTGTATGGATGTGAAACATGGAAACTAACAAACATTGAAGAAAAGAAACTAAATACCGTAGAACACCAAATGCCTAAGAAAGATCCTAAAAATAAGATGGCAAAGTGAAACATCGAACAAAACAGTAAACGAAATAGCTAACACCAGAAACATCAGTTGTGAAATCAGAAGGAGACGGTGGACATGGATAGGACATATATTAAGGCGTGAAAGAGACAACAACAGCTATGAAGCTCTACAATGGGCACCTGAAGGGAAAATAACTAGAGGAAGGCCAAAAACTACATGGAGAAGAACAACAGAGAGAGAAAGGAACCAACAAGGATGGACAAGTTGGAACGTAGCCAGAACAGCGCAAAAGATAGAAAAGGGTGGAAAAGCAGCGTGGAGGCCTTATGCGACTTTTGGCGCGGAGAGAATTAAGGTTAAGGTAAGGAAAAAGGCATATAGACAAAGCACATTAGCAAAAACGAAAGACAAGACTACAATAAGTATCATAGAATAATAACACAATGACGGGATATAAGTACAGAGCCACGCCAAATGGATATCATCAAAAACAGACTAAAGTTAGTTTTTAACATTTTTTTATTCGAGCGTCACTGATGAGTCTTTTATAGACGAAACTCGCGTCTTGCGTAAATATAAAATTTCATTCTTATTTAGTATAATCTTGCGAAACCTACAAAACAAAATACAAAACCAGTATTTTAATCAAAAGTCGGGGTAATGAAGCGGAGAAAAACTCAGTTGTTTTTACTTATATACTAACATATTGTTGTTTCATTTCTAAATATTTGTATTTCAATTAGTAATTGTAGGACAATGTTTATCAAAAGTGATTATAACATAAACCAGTTCATTATTGATCTATTATTTCGGTTTGTTAATATCAGAGACATATATATTAATATTTAAGAAAATAAGTTTAACCTAACTGTAACAAACTGAAATATCTATTCTTGTTTCTGACATGGAAGTTGAACGCAAAGGTAGGAAAAATGTCATTTGTCTTCAAGAATAGGGATCAAATGTTTTATGGGTAAAGTGTATATAAGGACTTGATATTTTTAAAGCATGATAGTTTATTTCTGTATTTTCAGACATTGGAATATTTGTCCATCGAAGAGTTTCATTCACGGAAATCCCATCATGCGAAATAATTGTATTTTCGAAGTATTCAATACATACAAAATGTAGATTTTGCAGTTTACATATAATGACATCTTTAAAATATGAAGCAGGGAAATTCGCTTGGTTAATTGGTCTTGCTTTCTTTCTATCAGGGTAAGTTTGACAGAAACCTATAAACAGAAACTGGGTTTACTTTGTTTTAATTCAAGTTTAGTTGTGTATTAGATAAATATTTTAATTCAAGTTATTAAAATTATACAAAACATGTCTCTTAGACAGTTCAAACATTTGTTCACATCATTGTTTCTGGGAATCATACCACATCTCATTGGTTTTAGGTTTCCGAAACATTCAGTCCGTTTGAAATGTTCGAGTATAGAATATGAAGTATATGTTACTTTATAATATAAAAAATCATTTTTCTGTTTTCGACTGCGAGGGATGAACTAAAAATATATTTATCAATATATAGGTATATTCATATCATTTCCATGCCTCAAGCTTCACTTCAAATGTAGAAACACCACATCTTTTTTTTTAATTCGAATTTAAACAAGATAGAATATTGTTGTCATTTTCCAAATTCCAGGGCCCATTAAAGTCATACTATCAAGATACAATTGATTGCCATATATATATACTGCAAGAATGATATGGGTAGTATAGATGATAAATCTCCACGAAGCCTGTTGTTTTCATGAAATGAACCTATTTGACGCGACTTCAGTGTTATCTATAAGATTGGTATCTCACAAAGATCAATAAAGTCAATGTGCACAATTTATTCATTAGATGTTAGACGCAATTCCATTCAGTTTAACAGTGCTTTCAAAAAATAATATATGTCTTAGAAAAGTAAGCCATTGTAAAGGGCGTAAAACTTCATACTGATGTTGTTACATGTCTTTATGTCCGAGGTAGCAAACAAAACCTTTTTCGCTGAAATCGTATTGAAAATCTTTAAGATTCAAAACGTACGCGTAAACGTATGACTTTGTGTTCTTTTTTTCTTTTTACTTTTAAAGAAAACAAACATGTGAACAAAAGATATTTGTAGAATGCAAGTATTTCATGGAGTTTCATTTTTTCTTTCAGTTTTTGGCTGGGTTGTTGTATTGCTCCATGTTTTATTAAAAGTTGTAAAGATGTTGTTCACGTATGTCCAGACTGTGGTCAAGTAATGGGAAGATACCAAAAGCTGTAACAGGACATGTCATTACCCAATCATCAGGAAAATAGATCACATAGAAATGTAATATTATAACTGTATATAAACATAACAATCGTCTATAGAATTGATAATTGTTATTAGTTTAAAATCAAGGAGGATATTGTTTGTTAATTGTCAAAGCTAGGTTTTTTGAAATATAGTTTATGAATATCTGTCAATGAAATATTGAGGTATTTGAAAAAAATGCAATTTATCAAATATCCAAAGTAGTCATCATTTCACACGAGTCTCATAGGCATGTCTTGTAGCCATAATTTCACTGTAATCAGTCTGCCCTAATATGGGCACAGGGATTAATTGATAACACTGTAATCAGTCTGCCCTAATATGGGCACAGGGATTAATTGATAACACTGTAATTAGTCTGCCCTAATACGGGCACAGGGATTAATTGATAACACTGTAATCAGTCTGCCCTAATACGGGCACAGGGATTAATTGATAACACTGTAATCAGTCTGCCCTAATACGGGCACAGGGATTAATTGATAACACTGTAATCAGTCTGCCCTAATACGGGCACAGGGATTAATTGATAACACTATAATCAGTCTGCCCTAATACGGGCACAGGGATTAATTGTTAACATTATTTGTATTTGTTATAAGTGGAAATTTCTAATATTAAGATTTCTTAACTTTACATACATTTTTTCGTGCTGAAATTTCGATGTATATTTATTGCATTATAAATGTAAAGATATTTTTGTATTTAATGGTAAAATGTCATTCAATATGTAAAAAAATATCTTTTAAACATTCAAGGAATTCGTGGGGAAAATTTGGTTGATTATATAGGGAATCACTGAAGCGTGACTGGAGCAACCCCCCTTTTTATATTAGTCAGCCCCCCACTAAAACCTCTGGATCCGCCACTGTGACACACCATGAAGCCACGGTATATATCTAGCCTTATTTTAATTTAATAGGCAAACCATATAAATCTCCAACAAATTGAAAGTAAAATCAATATATTAATAGTTTATTAGTAAAGGTCAGTTCTAAATTTGTTTTCACTTAAAACTGATTCTCCGGGTATCTGGGTGTTATGTTTACCTTGATATTGTCCCAGTTTATCTTCAAAACTATTGTTCTAATTTTCATCAAAATATATGAAAGCTAATGTTCAACAATGAACTCTCTTATTTCAGTGTATTCTATATTTAGTATCGAGATATGCTCTGATTCAATACAGGTCAATAATATATATACATGTATAACGCTTTCATGCATAACATGTTTACATGTGTGCTGGACGGAGGTTATATTAAAGGTGAATTTCACCGGATGTAAACTTAAGCACAATTTTATAAATATGGCGACGTTAGGTAAAAGTTACATTTATATACCTGAGACAGTGGATATATTATACACATCTATACCCGATAAACTTAAAGAATTGGCTGAGGAATGTCCTGACAGGGAAGCTGTAATATTTTGTTCACCAGACGGTGGTCGTTGTTCAATTACATACTTTCAACTGTACACAAATGCAGAGTTGTTTGCTAAAAGAATACTTACATATGGATTTGAGAGAGGAAGCATAATTGCAGTAGCTAATATAAACACCCCAGAATGGCTTATTTGTACTTTTGGGCTACAAATGGCAGGACTTGTGCCATTACATTTTGCCTTTGCCAGGGAAAGTCCAAACAGCGTGGTAAATCTTTTGAATGGAGTTGGTAACTGTGTTGCAATCATCCTAGATTCGAGCGATATTGGGGTTTTTAAGCAGTTTATAGAAACAATGGATACTAATGGCAAGGCTATCAGCACAAAAATCCCATCATTACAAAACGTCTTTCCAATGAATGCATTCAACGATGAACAAATTCCTAGTGGTCAGTGTAACCTGCCATATATTACTGCCGATGATATATGTGGTATCTTTCTTACTTCCGGTAGTAGCGGCTTGGCCAAGGCGGTACCAATGACTCACATGAGGATGATAGAAATGGGGGTCCATTGGGGGAAACTTCTTGACGTTCAGCCAGGGGAAAAGTTCTTCAACGACAAACCTTTCAGTTGGCAGGGCAGTTATCCGTCAATATGGCTTGCAACTAAAGGATCGCGGGTTACAGTAACTGATATTTTCGCAATGAAATCTGTAGAAGAGATCAATGATTTTACTCTCCGTGTTTTGGAATCTGAATCGTGTGTCTCGGCTTTCCTTTTGACACCATGTATATCGGACCTGTTAAGCAGAAAGGAATTAAGTGTTCGTGTATTTCCCCTTCGTGTTATCTGTACAGCAGGACTTCCGGTAGATTCTTTTTGTGCAAACGTGATTGGCAGAACAGCTACTAAATTTGCAGTTGCTTACGGTTGTACAGAAATTGGATTTATGTGTAGCACTGTTGTAAACTCGAACGAGTACGAAAATTATGAAGTTGGGCAACCATTACCTGGTACAGAAATTAAAATAGTTGATGAAAATGAACATATTGTCCAAAAAGGCACAACTGGAGAAATCTATGTTCGTTTAAGATACCGATTTCTCGGTTATTTGAATGCAAAACAAAAAGCTGAACAGTGCTGTGACAAGACTGGTTGGTACAAAACTGACGATGTAGGATATGTCAAACCAGACAATAGCGTAGTGGTAACGGGACGCAAATCAGATATGATGATTATAGGTGGCGCTTTAGTATCACCGTCTTATATCGAAGGTGTATTGAAGACACATCCATCTGTGGCGAACGTTTACATCTGTCCTGTTCACGATAAACAGACGTTTCAGCTTGGTTGCGCAGCGATCATCTTAAAGAAAGACAAAACAGTTACAGTAGAGGAATTAGTAAACTTTCTAACGAAAGAAAAGGGAAAATACGCGGAGAGTTTTCTAGGAAACTTGCATGTTCCCAAGACATTTCTGTTTTTTGAATCATTTCCAAAAACTCATAGTGGAAAGCTTGACAGAAAAGCTTTAAAAGATGAAATAAAAAAACGGCTATAAAAGATGAACTAACATCGATTATATTCATATATGATGAATTATGTGCAGAATCTCTCTCTCCATATATATAAATGTTCAGTTTAGCTTTTAGAATGTTTCAATGATTCATAGTAAAAAGGTTTCATATACTTTAATATAGTAATTCAAATGTCAATTAAAACATCGTCGAACTCAGTTTGCAAAATTTACAGTATGCAATATTTCTCATTTACCTTGTTTATACTAGAAATGATATAAAAAAAATAATTAAATTCTATATTATAATCGGTGTTTGTTACTTTACGAAAGCTGCTTCTGTCTGTCGTCGGTAAATGTGGCTACATTCAGGGAATATTGCCAACTTTTATAAGGTATATGGCCATGATGGCTTTAAAAACGAACTACACAAACACTCAGTTATACTCTGAAATCATACCTTTATGCATAAAGCGTTTTCTAAAAAAAAAAAAGAATCCCTGAATGCACGGAAGAGTACGGATTCCGAACTTTATTTGAGGCTATCTACGAATGATAAGACAAAAAATACAAAAAATTATGCAAAACAAACAATATTATTGAAAGGCAATATATTTTGATAGAGTGAAAAAATAATCTTCGAAGTAGTCAACAAACCTTTAAGGGTTTTGTAATATGCAGAGAGCCCGGCACCGCTCTGTTGATATTTGTTCTTATCGTTTATATGCTTTTTCGTAAATATGTGAACGGTTTACATGTTTAAGTTTGTGTTTATGCCAGGTTTAATTAAGTACTAGTAAACCTCTTATGATAAGCCAATTGTATTGTTATGCTGTTGCTAAATATCTTTTGCAAGCTTTCAGAAAGAGAAAGAACTTTTTATATGAAAATTTTCGATAACATTTATTTATTTTTGTTCGTCGTACCATTGAAATTTATGTTTAAAGTGATTTATAGACCCAAAGGGTCGGGTGTTCTAATTATTGTTTTTATATTTTACTGTATTATATAATATTTTGTGAAAAACACATGTCACTGTATAATAAACAATTTACTTACTTACAATTATCATTGACAATTCTCATTTCGACAGAGTTTGTTTGATCCTGTACCTTCAGTCATTCTTCGAATCATTAAGTGATTAGCTAAATGTTTTGCATATACTAATAAAATGGAGAATGGAAATGGGGCATGTTAAACTATTGGTATTTTGATTTCAGCATTTGCATTGTACGTGTTATTTCCAATTTGCTTTTCCGAGATGCCATCACTCTCCCTTTAAGATTTTTATATCTGTCAGCATGGTCAGTGGAATAAAGAAAAATAAACATATATAAAAAGGAACAATACCAATTTGAACGGTATTAACAGATAATAAAAGCACAAGTAAGAATTGGAAAAAGATAAATATACATGTAGTATAATAGAATGCTGGCAGCTACGGATAGCAAGCTCAAAATACTAAACATGGTGATAAAAAAAAAATCGGGCGGCACTCCCCTGTGACATTTGTGGATGTACATAGGAGTGTATTTTATACAAAACATAAACCGCCATGAAGACACAATGTAGAGAGTTTGTTTTGAAACTTTTTGGCAGGAAAAAATGTAATTATGAGAATTAATGTTCATCCAAAAAAAAATGTAATTTTGAGAATTAATGTTCATCAAAAAATGTATACGCAATGATTGGGCTACCACGCACTGACCTTGAGTCTTTGTAGCAAAATAACAAAAAAACAAAAAAAACACCCATTACTTAATTTGCTAGTAACTATATAATAATATCACTGTCACGATCACCCCAACCTTAATAAGATAATTGATACATAACCACTGTAATGATCAACTCAGTTTGTTTAGACCATAGTGGTGTGTTTGCTAAGACACAGACACAGTAATGATCAGCCCCATTCGATTAGGCCATCATAGAAATAGACCTACTGTACGGCCTTCAACAATGAGCAAAGCCGCAGGGGCGTAGCTAGGTTTCAGATCAACTGTAGGCACAAATCGGCAGAGGGTCTTTTCAGCATTTTAGTTGCATAATTTTGTGTACAAAAATATCATATTTACTGGTTTTTATCATGATAATATTCATGAAAAAAAGTTCGAAGAATTATGAATAATATTACATTAACACCTGAATTAACGTAGTACAAACAAAAATCTGAAAAAAAAATAAACAATATGCCCAGTGTAGATCAGACTAGTTTTAGATTAAGGCCCACAGAGGATCAAAGGAAAAGATTTTCAACTTTTTTGAACGAATCTTTTAACTCAAATTTCGGCAAAAATTGGTTTAACAAATTTTATATTTTTGAACTTTTATGAATAACTTTCAGATACAGTTTCATACACAAAGACAATGATACATTTACTCAAAGTCAAGTCGACGGTTTTTTTCTGCCGATAAAATCAGTTATACTCGCATCAACATCCACATTGAGGTGTCGGTGGATATGAAGAAAAGATAGATTTGAAATTCGCTCGTCTCCCATTGTCGATCTCAGGTAGGATTTGACGCGTCTCATCGCGCTGAGGGATCTTTCACTAGCTGCCGATGAAACAGGCATTGTCAATAAAATCCAAATAATCCTATACACTGAAGGGTACAGATCGGCGTTTGTTACGTTAAGGACACCAAGAAGTCTATCTGGTCTGTTGTCTTCAATACTCCAACGGGCTTTCCATCATGCTATCTCATCTTCAAATACTGTTTTTTCACCTAAATCCGCACGATAAGAGTTGTAAATTTTGTCTGCTATTTCTGGAGTCAAGTTCCCTAATTTAGCAATAATACGCATTAGAATTAAAATGTTTATTTTTTTTTATTTTTTTTCCAAAAGGGGTATAATCGGCAAATTTATGTATAGGCACGTGCCTAGTCGAGCCTTAGGTAGCTACGCCCCTGAAGCCCATACGGCATAGTCGGCTACAAAAGACCCCGAAATGACAATGTAAACCAATTCAAACGAGGAAACTAACAGCCTAATTTATGTACAAAAAATTACCGAGTAACAAATTTGTAGCAAATAAACAAACGACAATCACTGAATAACAGGCTCCTGACTTGGGACAGGCACATGCATACAGAATATGGCAGGGTTAAAAATGTTAGCGGGATCCCAACTATCCCCCTAACCTGGGACAGTAGTGTATAATAATACAACATAAGAATGAACTATAAAAATCAGTTGAAAAAGACTTAACTCACCAGATGGATAAAAAATACAAGTGGACGTGACCGGGTACTAATACATCCCAACAACAAAAAAGGCACTAACTATATATATATATATATATATATATATATATATATATATATATACAGATCTAAGTCAAGAATTGAATTTACTCAATGAAAAAAAACGTCTAGTAGATATATACAGAGAGATTCTAACTAGTATATTTGTTAGTTTAGTTTTTCTAGTTAAAATTACTTAATATTTCTAGTTAAAATGACGAGTCTTTCTTGTTAAAATCACGAGTCATTCTTGCTAAAATGATGAGTCTTTCTTCTTAAAATGACGTTTTTCTATAATTTAAAATTGCTATACTCTTTCTAATTTAAATGACTATGCATTACAGTTGAAATTTATAGTCTTTCTCTTTAATTTACTATACCTGGCTTCTAGTAATGCTATCTACCGAGTAAGCTAGTAAGCACACTAATATTTTCTTATTTATCTTATAAATTCTTATGAGCGTTAGAAGCTATATATGACAAAACGGACATAAAAAAGTTCAACTGAAGTCAACTTTGCGTCTTAGTTTCTTCATAATTTCCTAAATTTTAAACGTGGAATATTTTAAAAATGGTATTTCAGTCATAAATCACGCAAGTACCAAAACCCTGACTATTGAACTGACGATACACTCGGTGACTAACAGTTCACTGACAGAGTTAATAATAAATGCAAAATACACTTTATCAACTGTGTGCGTCCAAAGCGCTCTTCTGAATATACCTTCATCGAGAACGCTCCAACCTAAACATTTGAAAGTCACACAGGCACGTATAAATTCGCCGGTAGACACAATAGGATCTATATGCCGCGCCAAAATGGACCGGGCATAGCTCCGTGCATCTAAGGTTAACTTTACCTGAGTGAGTTTGGCCCTTCGTTTTTGCCTCGCCTGCGATTCTGTCATTATTTGATTATTGTTGCAATATATGGGGAAGCTGTTGTGAAAGTGGAATAAATAAACTAATAAGTTATTAAAGAAATTTGCTAGGGTTATAGTAGAAGCTGACATAATGACATCATCCAATTTATTGTTTAATAGTTTACACTGGTTAAATGTGGGAAAACGCATTCAATACCAAAAGGCAATACTTGTATTTAAATCATTAAATGGTATAGTTCCTAACTATTTACAAGAACATTTTCATTTTACTGATAATCAAAATTATAACTTACGTTCAGCTGATGAAAAACTATTATATCTTCCAAAACCAAAAACAAATTTTTTAAAGAAAACATTTACATATTCAGGTTCTCAAATATGGAACAGTTTACCAAATGAAATAAAAATGAGTAATACACTTGTATCTTTTAAAACAAAATGTTACAAATTTTTCATCAATTGTGCAAATTAATATGCTTTTTCATTATTATTTAAATACAATTGTATATTGTGTATAATATAACTTTATAATACTCTATGTACTTATAAATATGTTATTATTATTTTGAGGACTCTCAGGAAGATTAGTTTTAACTAATGGGATCATACTCTTGAAATAAAGATTATTTATTTATTTATTTATTTATTTATTTCACACAAGTCGTGGAAAGCGAGACATAGACATTGCTTTCTGGCGACGGCTGCGATGACGGAGTCTACAATTATTGTTGTTTACTGCTAAGCTTAGCTTTGTGGGAGCTACTTGTGATAGATCATTGATATTTTGTATGAAGATGCATTACTAAAGTATATTTCAGTTTGAAAAAAAAAAACAATTATGAAGACCTACTCCCTAGGCTATGGTCCAGCGACTTTGATTTAATTAGACATTTTACGTCTCAGTTTGCCGATCATTTCGAGGTCCTACCCATTAGTTGGTCCAGAGACTTTGAATTGATTTGAATTGTTGCTGCCCATCAGATTGTCTTTTTCTTAATTTTATGCCGACAGTCGAGACATATCTTTGTGTCAACAGTTTATTTAATGATGTTCTAATTTTCTACGGGAAATTTAACAATTGTGTGATATGAAAACACATGTGAATACTGAAGCACTGATTATTGAGCTGATACTTCCCTCGGAGGTCAACAGTTCCCCTTCTTACATTTTTCAACATTATTGATCATTATTCGGTTAAAATTCCCCCTGAATTCGTTAAATATTTACAGGTTTCGTAAAAATACAGCTTATTTGAATTTGATTAAATAAAGAATCTTCCTGAAACAGGTTATTGACCTCTGGTTTTTATTAACTGTTGTTGCTATCTACTTTATGAATATTTTCTGACAGCTAACTGTAGTAACAAATATAATTTGACCATGCTTTCTTAAGTATACACCGTACTGTATTGTTATTATACGTTAAAACCAAATGGTATTTACCTTTAATTTGACTATAATGTATAGGTTTTACCCATGAGGGTCTGGAGGGGGGGTCTGTTATTCTGTAAACATTTTATTTTTACCCCTTTTTCTCTAATCTTTAATAAATTAGACCACACATTTCTCTAATCTTCATTTTTTTACTAGTATGTAATAATTCTGGCCGATATCTGGAAATATTTGATATTGCTTAGATTTATAAATTCAGTTGTGATAAATCTTATAAGAGTGACAGTCGGACTAATTTAGAAAAGTATTTCTCTGTTATAAAGCATAAAAATGGTGAAAATATCACGTTCATTATATCCAAGGCGTCACTGCAACCATGTGCATATCTTACAAACTGAGAACGGGCAACTACTTGTATCAGAGAAATGAAAATTTAATTGGGGTACCTGCTAATTAATAATGAAAAGTAGTCTAAGGGAAATAACTCAAAAGTGTAATTCAAGGGAAGTAACCTTTTTCTGATCACGTGATCATTGTTTATACCAAAGGAAACCCGCCAACCTACAGAAGAAACCGATGGAAGATTAAAGGTAATAGTAGCTTCACAAAGCAGTGGTGTGGTGGTTAATTTTCAAAGGATGTCACATCTTAACCCTTTGTGAGAATGCACATAGTATAGAATAGATATATGCACAGTTTCGAGAGTTTTAGATGTGATAATGATATTTTTCTTTGTCCGTGTCATAAATCACTCTGTTTTTAAACATTTATTCTCTGTACCTCTCAATAGTAACGTCATACCTGTAGTATACGCGAAATACTACCCAAAAGAAGCATTTTAAGAAGGAAATGACCCAAATCCTCCCGAAAGCATTCCGTTTATTGTTGGTGTAAGGGAGACAACTCCAAAAATGTTTTAAGTACTCGAACATGTCAAAGACAAAGTAGACCGGTCTATTTCAGTTTTAATAACTTGGGTACCTGCTAATAAGGAAAAGTTTAGGTATTGGCTTACACAGTCTTGTATTTTTGTAATATGGATAGAATTTATTTGTTTTTTCTCTGTTTAGTTATAATTTGTAGCATCTTAATGTTTTTGTCCTAATTTTATGTTATTTAAATCGCAAATTTGGGGGTGAAGATATACATCTGTAGATGTAACAAATTTTAACAGTGAATTGTCAAGTTCAGCGTTTCTCACATCTGCTCAAGGATTGGAAGAGAAAATGTATGAAGTTCACATACAAAATTCATTGTATTATACCTAGAAAATAGAAAAAAAGATCAAATAATCAATCTGGTTTTTTTTTATGCATGAAAATATACAAATTGTACATATATGTATTTAAGCAACTTGCATGTCACTTCAGTTCTCTTACTTAAATGTCAAAAAATTACATCACTTCTTTGGTTCCATGATTGTCAATGTAAATGGTTCATTGAGAATTGTCAAAAAATGACCTATCAATCTTCCAATAAGCTATTTTGATATCAAAATGAACCAAAATTTGCATAATTTTAACATAAGAATTATTTTTACAGAACTAAATAGTGGACAACATCATCACAGAGCAAAATGGTAGGACGACCAAGAAAAGCAAAAGTAGATGCAGAGGCCAGATCCATGGCCGAGCCATCTTCAGAAATCTCATTGTAAGTGTTAGAATTTCGATAAAAAGAGATGCATGTATGCATCAAAAAGGAATAGAAAAACAGCAAATATACCAAAGAAGGCAATTTATGTAAAAAGAAGAATAAGGATTTCTCTCTTTTGTAGTCTAATATTGAATTTACATTGTCTAAATAATATTTGTCAAGCCTGTGCCTTCTGTTGCTGAAAGGTTGTCATAAGGATAGTGATCTGACAGGTCACAGGTTCTACAAAAATTATTTAGACAACGTAGATTCAGTTTAAGACTACAAATCTTGCTAACTTCTTGTTCATCTGACCTTGACCTCATTTTCATGGTTCATTGGTCAATGGTTATTTTTCCTGGTTTAGTCTGTTTCTTAGAAGCAATATGTCAACTTTATTTGGTGTATTGAATGATTGTACATGTATTTCCTGTTTCGTTAATCTGACCTTGACCTCATTTTCTTGGATCATGGTAAGTTGTTTGATACTTGTTGTAAAGCTTTATTTTTAGGATTATCAACATAAAATCAATGATCTTTAAAGAAGGCAAGACATTTCAGAATATGTTAAGAAACTTAATTTTTTTTTTGTCTTGTCTTTTGAAATGAAAATGAATGGCATAAGATGATTATTTTAAGAATTTAAGCATGAATTCAAATGATTTCTTTTATCATGTTTTTAAACTAAGAACTATGTTCAAGTGAAAAGTTATGCTAAATTTCTAATTGAATTTGTATCAAACAAAAAAAATGCTCACTACGTCATATACTTTTTGGGATACGATTGCTTTCAAGCAATCTGTAGACTTTTACCGTTGACTCATTGCTGCATTCCCTCACGTCAGCCGTTTTATTCTAAACATTCAGCAACATCTCAGATTCTTATGATTGTCTTGCTTTAAAAGGTAAAAACAAGCAAAAGGATTGAACATAAACAACTTTCCTGTAATGTTCTTCTCATAATCTTCATGTTTGATATTTCCCTTGACTTATATGCGTGTTTTTAACAACATGGAAAATCAGAATTAAGCAGTATTTATATTTAGTGTTTTTATAAATTTAGAAACACGTCAGAGGGAATCCCCCAGTTTTGATAAATGCGGGAGTTCTCTGAATTCCGATAATTCTATTTCTGTCATATATAAGAACTGAAGTGGAGTTTTTCTATATTTTACCGTTATGAAACTGATATTTGATACTGTACTCTCATAAAGAAATGGAGAACTATTCATCATATCACTTAATAAACGTTCTTGTTCCAAACCACAAGTCGCGGGTTTGTTTATGTATTAATGCGCATGCGTATAGTTTTCTTGATTTCAAGGGGTATCAGATTGAGTGGTTGCTCTGGATTCCCCGCTTCATTGATTAATTTGAAACTCGTGGGATTCTTTCTATGTCTGTCTGCTATTGAGGGTTATTGTTGTTGCATAATTTTAAATCATATGCATCATTTAAATTAAAATAAATGTCCACTTCGGAAAGGTTTACACCCCTTCAGCCGAAATGGAGTCTTCCATATTATCGTTTCGAGTTGTCTCCCTTCTGGAAGTATTTTCCGTCAAAATCGAAATACAATACTACAATATTAAAAGAAATTTAACTCGTTAGATGTCGATAGATAAATGTCGTATTATGTTAAGAACGATCTCAATTTAAACAGAGAGTGTGTACGGAAAGGAGTCATGCCCACTGACCCAAAGGAAATTAATATTTAAAGAGTTAGAAATGGGGTTCCTCCTAGAATTAACGGTGATAAGATACGAAGTGAAATAAAAATGTACCTTTTCTCACTCTCAGTGACTGCTGTGGAAAGTAAACTGGGAATTTATAGTACAAAAATAAAACACAATAAGTACATTGCTCATACACTTGTATCCGGGATTGGCTATTTTTAAAGTTGAGTGACTATTCAGATTATTACATTTTGCATATGCAGTTGAATTAGTTTTGAAAATAATACTATCCAGCTGTACCAGGGCTGCCAAAAATGCGTGAGACTCATTCATGTTCATGCTTTTTTTGCGGCAGTATCATTGAATCCATTGTTTTTCTCTTTAATCTTTTCAATTTTGGCCAAATCTCAAGCATTTGCTTAATGAAAAGTTGGCAGAACTGCTATACATGTGTCAATGAAAACTATGGCAATCGTATCCCTCAGAGCATTCTGCTCTTTGATTTAATGTTTTTTCTTTAAGGGAGTTAATAGTAGTTCTATAGTCTCAGGCTAGCTGGTTATATATTTTAATTTTTTATTTACCATACCAACCATAGTGCAGTGAGGATAAAATTCTTTAAATCTCTTTATGTCCATGTCCAACACTTAATTTATAATAAACTAAGATAATTAAATTACAAACTGATAAAGTCCTAGTTTTTTCCCCTGATAATAAAATTGAGAATGGAAATGGGGAATGTGTCAAAGAGACAACAACCCGACCAAATAAAAAACAACAGCAGAGGGTCACCAACAGGTCTTCAATGTAGCGAGAAATTCCCGCACCCGGAGGCGTCCTTCAGCTGGCCCCTAAACAAATATATACTAGTCCAGTGATAATGAACGCCATACTAATTTCCAAATTGTACACAAGAAACTAAAATTAAAATAATACAAGACTAACAAAGGCCAGAGGCTCCTGACTTGGGACAGGCGCAAAAATGCGGCGGGGTTAAACATGTTTGTGAGATCTCAACCCTCCCCCTATACCTCTTACCAATGTAGAAAAGTAAACGCATAACAATACGCACATTAAAATTCAGTTCAAGAGAAGTCCGAGTCTGATGTCAGAAGATGTAACCAAAGAAAATAAACAAAATGACAATAATACATAAATAACAACAGACTACTAGCAGTTAACTGACATGCCAGCTCCAGACTTGAATTAAACTGACTGAAAGATTATGATTTCATCATATGAACATCAGGCACAATCCTTAGGGGTTTAGTATCATACCATCATAACATATATGAGAAGAACATAACCCGTGTCATGCCAACAATTGTTTTTAGAATAAATGTTTTTAGTTCCGATGCAAAGACCTTATCAGTGACTCAATATTAACGCCAAAATATGCAATCTTTAATGACTTGACAACAGTATCGTAATTATATCCCTTCTTAATAAGTCTATTCAAAGGTTTTGTAAGTTTCTGAGGTGATTAGTATACATGAGAATGAATTCATCTGTTCTAGTATGCATGTACATAATTTACAATTTTATGGTGAAGTGGCAAATATTGCCCAAATATGTTTTTGCATTATAACTGCAATATTTGATAAATAAATATTTACCTTTAGACCAGAAAATGATGATGACAGTGACTTTGAAGAACCACCAGTAGTAACCAAAGGAAGAAAAAGACAGAAGAGAGGAGATGGACCAGTAAGTTTAAACTTCAAACAACCATAGGTCAACAAGAATAGAATCATAGTGATTCATTGCGCTAATTATCTCCCTTGAATGATGGATTTTTACCAATATTTGTATTTTTTTGTCTAAACTATAGAGCAATGTAGAAAGACAATCTAAAGAGAAAAATGAGCAGAAGAACAAGATCTACAAATACTGCATCAGAGGACTCCTTACCGGTTCAATATCATGAATGATAATTTTTACCACATTTTGTGGGAATAACATACATTTTTTACATTGTAGTAGATAGAGGAAACTGTAAATAGCCAAAATGATCAGCATATTACAGGCTATTGCATTGAGTGTGTAGCTAAAGGTCATTTCTTTGGTTAGCTTGCTTACTAGCTGAACCATGAAGTCATTATTAGGTTAGGTATACTTCCCTCCTTTTCTTATAACCCTAGACCTACAGACAGATAGATTGGTTATCTGTCGGACTAGTGTATTCTTAAAGGAGGGTAGTTTACTTAACCTAATAACGACTCCATGATTCAGCTAGCAAGCAAGCTAACCAAAGAAATCACATTTAGGTACACACTCACTGCAATCGGCTGTATTATCTAAAGATAAGTCAACTTGATAGAAATCATCAGTTGATTTCTTGTCTGAGCTATTGCTCTGGAATGATACATTGTAGCTAATACCAGGTAATGTGCTTTTTTGCCTGAAACCATATGAAATATTGTTATCACATTGTATAAATGAATTTAAAAAAATGTCAGACAACTTATACTGGCTACTTCAATTACATATATTTTCTCTTTTAAATACTTCTTTTTTAGGACTGTTTCTTTATAGTTTGTTTTTCTGCATTTGTATGTATTTAGCTTAACATGTGTATGCATGACTGTTTTCTGTTTATACCAGGAATATTTCTTTTCAGGCACCAAAAAGAGGAGGAGGAGGAGGAAGAGGACGTGGAAGGAAGAAAAGTGGAGGAGGGGGAGGGGCGGCAGTAGGAGGAGGAGCAGATGATGATGCAGACTCAGGAACTGGATCTATGTTTGATGTAGTTAAAGGAGGAAGATCTTCATTACAGGTATTGACAAAATTGCAATAATAAATGCACGCAATAATTACACAATGTACAGTAGTTTAAAGAAAAGATCATCCCTACAGGTTTTGATGGGAATTGGAACAATATTTTACTTAATATTGTATATAGGATCATCATGTTCAGATCTTTTGATTTCTTTAAAGAAAACATGAAACAACAATCTTGTGGAGCCATCTCTTTATGTCAAGATGATTTTTGGTGATGCCGTTTAACAATTAGTGATCACAGCACTTTTGCATGAACTAAAATATTTAAATTTATACATGTATGGTAAATTGTCAGAATAATTTCAGGAATTTTTGTTAATTTTTAGACACTTGTAGCTGACTTTCCATTCAGGTCTTGGTTATTTCAGGTGCTTGTTATTTGTGTTTTCTCTTTTAGAGTCTTGTTGATGACTGGATAGAATCCTATAAGAATGACAGAGATTCAGCTCTTCTTGAGTTGATACAGTTCTTTATCCAGGGATCAGGTTGTAAAGGAAAGATAACTCCATACATGTATGCTAATCAGGAACATGCAGAAATCATTAGAAGAATGACAGAAGAGTTTGATGAGGTAAAATCACATACAGTACTGTTGTGACAATCTCTTCTTTTATTGTCATTCCATGATATATTCCAGATATGTTTAAATAAATAATAATTGTATCTGTATGAAAACAAACAGAACAAAACCTGGACGTTTTATCCTGATTCTTTCCTTTTTCACCATCATTTTACAAAAATGTTATGTCCTCAAGACTACATTTATTATGACATATAATATTTCTGCGAACCGCAGAATCTGTACTTCGCTGTAACTTTTTCATATTATAATTGTCCTGAAGACGCCACACTTTTTGTTGAAACAAGTAGACCACATTAAAACCTTACCATGCAGTAAATGATGGGTGTTGTCCTAATTATCCTTTATATTACTTATCTAGTAAAAGACAACTGTGAATACCTTGCACACGATTACTACTTCAGATGTTGGTTCACAATAAATAAATTATTTTTTATGATAGAAAGTATAGAACTATAGATATAACAAGCAGTAACCTCCACAAAACTAAATGATTGCCATGAAATAGTACAATAGTGCTGAAAGTGACTTCTAACACCAATCAATCAATAAATCAATGTTAGATTTGTAATGAGTTCTGATTTTCTGTTATATAGGAAAGTGGAGACTATCCATTGATAATGTCAGGTCCAATATGGAAAAGATTCCGTTCTAACTTCTGTGAATTTGTACAAGTATTAGTGCGACAGTGTCAGTACAGTATAATCTATGATCAGTACATGATGGACAATATCATATCCTTGTTGACTGGGTTGACAGATTCACAAGTCAGAGCTTTCCGACACACAAGTACTTTAGCAGGTAGGATATAAAGACCACATGCAGTTTCAGTTATATAACAAAATTTAAATAGTATGAATATTATCTACAACATTAGAAAATGAATTAGTAGATTTTTATAGTATTAATAATTGTCCACCTCACTTAAACTTAGTTACTTCTGCAATGGAAAAAATAATAATTTAAAACCCAGGTCAAGAATTTCACAACTACATTGCATTTATATTTAATTCTAAATTCCAAGTTTACTTTGTTAGTTTCTATGAAACCATGCAGATAACACTCAAGTTTACACCCAAAACAAAACGTGGTATATGTGGACAACATCAGCGCTGCTGATATTTTTTTTATTTATCAAAAACAGTTTGTATCTGAATTGCTAATTTTTTTTTCATTTTTGCATGGATTAAATCAGTATGTATTAATAAGAAAATATAGTTTGATTTAAAATGATGTCTCATTGTTTTCTTATAGCAATGAAATTGATGACAGCATTAGTAGACGTGGCTTTGAATTTAAGTATCAACTTGGACAATACACAGAGACAGTATGAAGCAGAGAGACAAAAACAACAGATGAAGAGAGCTAATGACAGACTGGACATGCTTCTGACAAGAAGACAAGAGGTCTGTATTATATCACAGCTTATCATTCACAATCTGAATATTCTACAACTTAAAATTCACAATCTGAATATTCTACAACTTATCATTCACAATCTGTTTTAAAACTGGATTAATGGGAACAAGACCATGTTTATTGATAAGATATTCTATATTTCAAAAATGATATTTGAGAGTTTTATATGTAAACATGTACATATCAAACAATTATTTGTGTTGAAAGAGAAGCATATAAATGTACAAGATAACAAAAAAAACCATAAAGCAGGTGAATGCACAATAAAACAGTCCATAAAGATTAAAAAGTTTGGTTTGTAGTAAAAATTAGAATTACCATCCTAGTTTTAAAAGTTTAGCATTAACGATTCTTTGTATATTTAGTGAAAACATAACAGTGCATCTATGTTATTTTATCTTTATGACATTAACAATTCTTTGTATATTTAGTGAAAACATAACAGTGCATCTATGTTATTTTATCTTTATGACATTAACAATTCTTTGTATATTTAGTGAAAACATAACAGTGCATCTATGTTATTTTATCTTTATGACATTAACAATTCTTTGTATATTTAGTGAAAACATAACAGTGCATCTATGTTATTATGCCCCATTTATGGGCATTATGTTTTCTGGTCTGTGCGTCCGTCCGTCTGTTCGTTCGTTCGTCTGTTCGTCCGTTCGTCCGTCTGTCCCATGTCAGGTTAAAGTTTTTGGTCAAGGTAGTTTTTGATGAAGTTGAAGTCTAATCAACTTGAAACTTAGTATATATGTTCTGTATGATATGATCTTTATAATTTTAATTCCAAATTAGAGATTTAACCCCATTTTCACGGTCCACTGAACATAGAAAATGATAGTGCGGATGGGGCATCCGTGTACTGGGGACACATTCTTGTTTTATCTTTATGACATGTTACTTTCAGCTGGAAGAAAATCAAGCAGAAATCAGAAATATGTTGACCTATATATTCAGAGGAGTGTTTGTTCACAGATATAGGTAATAATTTTATATCCAACTTGGAACCAAAAGTTCAAAACTATATTTTAGAATGTCCCATCACACACAAATTTTACCCTACAAAACCTATGTTCTTGTCTTGAATAGAAATTGGCTATATAAAAGCTACTGTATTTATGTAGATTATACCAATGCCAAATATATCTCCACTCAAAACATTTGATTTTTATGCCCCACCTACGATAGTAGAGGGGCATTATGTTTTCTAGTCTGTTGGTTCGTCCATTCGTTTGTTTTTCCGTCTGTCTGTCCCGCTTCAGGTTAAAGTTTTTGGTCAAGGTAGTTTTTGATGAAGTATAAGTCCAATCAACTTGAAACTTAGTACACATTTTCGCTATGCTATGATCTTTCTAATTTTAATGCCAAATTAGAGTTTATACCCCAATTACAGGGTCCACTTAACACAGAAAACGATAGTGCCCGTGGGGCATCCATGTACTATGGACACATTCTTGTTTGACAATATTTTTCTCTATTGTTGTTTAGATGTTTAAGAAGTGATTAAACTGTTTTTGGAATAGTACATCTGTTAATGAATATACAATGGTTGTCGCTATCTGTATTATATTCTTTGAAAATACCAGCCTGTTCTCAGCAAAGTAAAAATCAGTTTACAATACCCAACAAGCTCGGATAGAAATATAAAAGGCAAAACATGGATTCATGGAATTGTAAGGTAATAATGTTTAAATAGATAAAGAAAAACTATTAAGTTTAAATTCTTATTTTGTTTAATTACAATTTCGATGCCTTATTATCTGGTAAATGTGTTTTACAGAGATACCCAGCCAGAAATCCGATCTATTTGTATGACAGAAATTGGTGTATGGATGAAAAAATATCCAAATATGTTTTTAGATGATGCTTATCTAAAATATGTAGGCTGGACATTGTATGATAAGGTAATTCTTTGGACTGTAAAAAAGTTAGGAACAAATTAATTAATACATTCAGTATGTAGTTTTACTAGAAAACTGTGTGTGAAAGGTATTTGCCATGAATGAAAATACCGTTAACTCTCATTGTCTCGAACTCGGTTGACTCGAAATTTCGGATGAGTGGAAGTTTTCACTTGGTCCCGAACTTTGTTCCATATAAATGTATGTAATTTGACTCCTGATGAGTCCAAATTGGATGAGTCGAAATTTTGGTAGAGTCGAACTAAATTTACGATCCCAAGGTTAACAAAAGCATTAAAAATTCATTATTTATCTCGAACTAATACACATATGTCAAAACATGATCTCTGGCATTTAACTGGATTGAAGAGTTAATCTGACAATACACGTGTAATTAAATTTCCAGTCACTGACCACTGTATTGATTTATGACATGCTATTTCCACGAGTGTTTACCTAAGATTATCTTTTATAGAATTTTTATTAATAATTAATGATGCATTGTTAATGTTCATGAAAAAGTATTTAAAATGTTTACAAAACAATTAATTGTGATTTACACTAATGAGCTTGAGTGTGTAATATTAGCATTGTGTCAAATGTTTGGACAGTCTTAGGGACCAATTAAAAGCTTATATTATACCTCCTCCTTTTTGCGATTTTTTTGTTTGCTGAAAAGCATGTGTGTGTTGAGATTATAAGAAAAAAGAACTTTATCAAATGTTTAAACATTATTGTATTTAATAATCTTTCTGTAGTTAATAATATATAGTTTATTATAATTTTCCATTTATTGTAGATTGGTGATGTTAGGCAATGTTGTTTGAGAGCATTGTATCCATTGTATGAAACTGAAGATTTGTCACCTAAACTAGAGTTGTTTACAAACAGATTTAAGGTGGGAAATTATGTTGTTTAAAATTTATTGAAATTGCAGTTGTTACATGTATAAATGTTTTTATGCCCACCTACGATAGTAGAGGGGCATTATGTTTTCTGGTCTGTGCCTCCGTTCGTCCGTCCGTCCGTCTGTGCCTCCGTTCGTCCGTCCGCTTCAGGTTAAAGTTTTTGGTCAAGGTAGTTTTTGAAGAAGTTGACGTCCAATCAACTTGAAACTTAGTACACTTGTTCCCCATGATATGATCTTTCTAATTTTAATGCCAAATTATAGTTTTTACCCCAATTTCATGGTCCACTGAACATAGAAAATGATAGTGCGAAGTTCGGGTTAAAGTTTTTGGTCAAGGTAGTTTTTGATGAAGTTAAAGTTACATCAACTTGAAACTTAGTACACATGTTCCCTATGATATGATCTTTCTAATTTTAATTCCAAATTAAAGTTTTGACCCCAATTTCACGGTCCACTGAACATAGAAAATGATAGTGCGAGTGGGGCATTCGTGTACTATGGACACATTCTTGTTGAATGTTTGATTGATATCTCTTTTGTCTTTATTTTAAGAAAAAAAATGGTTTTGAAACACACAAATCTGGTTTGCTATTAGGGTTGGGAAGACCTCTTCATTTTGAAATTAATAAGCAATTGTTCATCCATAGTATCTGCAAATAGACTTCAATTCATTTAAAATAAAAAGAGAGAAGATAGGAAGGAGATGTTCCAAACTCACAAGTCAAAGAGAAACTGACAAAGCCATTGAAAAGACAAGCAAGTCCTAAACTAGACGGAGCAACATGAACACAATCAAAAAGTTTGACCTCAAGTTTTCATATTACAAACATTGACTTTAAAAGGAGATATGCATCTTGCTTCTTTGATTAAGCTGAAACTTTTAAATAATCTTTCTTATATAAATAATTTTTGTACCTCCCTCATATTATTTTATCATAAATAGTTTAGGTTTTAAATTTCAAAACATGGACTATTGTCTACTTTTTATCAGATATTTTCAGAGAATATGTATTACAAAGGTCAATTACTTATTCCAAACTTTTCTGTTACATTTCAAATGAACGTAATAGTAATATTTTTCTCTATAAAGGATCGTATTGTTGAAATGACATTAGATAAAGAATATGATGTAGCTGTACAAGGAATCAGATTAGTTATCAGCATTTTAAGGTAAGTTGATTTCACCAAGGTATGTATTCAGTTGTATAATCAGAAATGCTCCTATTCAGCTTTTAAAGGATTTCTGATATTGATATTTATAATTTGTCTATCATTCCTATTCATACATGGGATTTGGCTTCCAGTACAGTAATCTCCAATTTTATAAACTTGCAAACCATGATTTATTCATAGTAAAGGTATATAATTTTTCACAATCGGTCGTCTCACATTATAAGTGAAGTCATCTATAAAGCCAATTTTTATACCCCTGCTTTAAAAAAGTGATAGTATACTGTTTAACCCCTGTTGGTCAGTCTATCCATCCGTCAGTCCATCCTTCCCATAAATATTTTCATCACTTTTTTCTGAGGAACTACAATACAAGAATTTCTGAAATATGGTTTCAGGGTTTATATAAGTCAGCTATACTGTGTGATGCATTTTCAGATCATCACTCAAGAACTTCCTGGTTACCGAAATATTTATCTGTGATTGCTCTCTTATTTTCAGATATAATGATACAATATTAAGTGACAAAGATTGTGAAAATGTGTATGAGTTAGTGTACTCTTCAAACAGACAAGTTGCACAGGCTGCAGGAGAGTTTCTCAATACCAAGTTGTTTTTGAGGGATTATGAGGGACCAAAAACCCTGAAAATTCACAAAGGAAAGAAACAAAGTCTGAATGCACCACTTATTAGAGATTTAGTTCAGTTCTTTATTGAGAGTGAGGTAATCTTGCAGTTCAATAGTTTATATGTAACCATTTAAGATCTAAAATAGATATAAAATAATATATTGAACAAAGCAACAAGTCAAAGAAGATAGTAAGAAAGATATTATTCTTAGTCAGGCTTGTACAACAAAGAAAACTCGAGCTCTAGCTATCTTTTATTCCCAACAATAAAAAAATTACAGCACTAGTAAAAAAAAATATAATATTAGCAATATCTAAAAGGAGTATATCTGTGTTGATCAACTTTTTATACGACTGCAAAAATTGAAAATTTTTTGGTCGTATATTGGTATGATGTTGGCGTCGTCGTCGTCCGAATACTTTTAGTTTTCGCACTCTAACTTTAGTAAATGTGAATAGAAATCTATTAAATTTTAACACAAGGTTTATTACCACAAAAGGAAGGTTGGGATTGATTTTGGAAGTTTTGGTACCAACATTTTAGGAATTAGGGGCCAAAAAGGGCCCAAATAAGCATTTTCTTGGTTTTCGCACTATAACTTTAGTTTAAGTAAATAGAAATCTATGAAATTTTGACACAAGGTTTATGACCACAAAAGGAAGGTTGGGATTGATTTTGGGAATTTTGGTTTCAACAGTTTAGGAATAAGGGGCCAAAAAAGGGCCAAAATAAGCATTATTCTTGGTTTTCGCACAATAACTTTAGTATAAGTTAATAGAAATCAATGAAATTTAAACACAAGGTTTATGACCACAATAGGAAGGTTGGGATTGATTTTGGGAGTTTTGGTCCCAACAGTTTAGGAATAAGGGGCCAAAAAGGGGCCCAAATAAGCATTTTTCTTGGTTTTCGCACCATAACTTTAGTATAAGTAAATAGAAATCTATGAAATTTAAACACAAGGTTTATGACCATAAAAGGAAGGTTGGGATTGATTTTGGAAGTTTTGGTCCCAACAGTTTAGGAATAAGGGGCCCAAAGGTCCAAAATTAAACTTTGTTTAATTTCATCAAAAATTGAATAATTGGGGTTCCTTGATATGCCGAATCTAACTGTGTATGTAGATTCTTAATTTTTGGTCCCGTTTTAAAATTGGTCTACATTAAGGTCCAAAGGGTCCAAAATTAAACTTAGTTTGATTTTAACAAAAATTAATCCTTGGGGTTCTTTGATATGCTGAATCTAAAAATGTACTAAGATTTTTGATTATTGGCCCAGTTTTCAAGTTGGTCCAAATCGGGGTCCAAAATTAAACTTTGTTTGATTTCATCAAAAATTGAATAATTGGGGTTCTTTGATATGCCAAATCTAACTGTGTATGTAGATTCTTAATTTTTGGTCCCGTTTTCAAATTGGTCTACATTAAAGTCCAAAGGGTCCAAAATTAAACTAAGTTTGATTTTAACAAAAATTGAATTCTTGGGCTTCTTTGATATGCTGAATCTAAACATGTACTTAGATTTTTGATTATGGGCCTTGTTTTCAAGTTGGTCCAAATCAGGATCCAAAATTATTATATTAAGTACTGTGCAATAGCAAGAAATTTTCAATTGGACAGTATTCAGCAATAGCAAAAAATCTTCAATTGCACAGTATTGTGCTATAGCAAGAAATTTTCAATTGCACAGTATTGCGCAATAGCAAGAAATCGTCAATTGCACAGTATTGTGCAATAGCAAATATTTTCAATTGCACAGTATTGTGCAATAGCAAGAAATATCTAATTGCACAATATTGTGCAATAGCAAGAAATTTTCATATTTTCAATTGGAGTTATCTTTCTTTGTCCAGAATAGTAGTTGAATCAACTTAAATCATTGCTTTATACAATATACAATGTATATTCACTTTTACTACCAACTGATAAATTAAAACAATCTTTACCATTCAGTGATAACAAGCACTTTTTTTACATTTTAATATGTATTTAAATGATTAGTTATTGTTGCAAACTTCATTAGAAATTTGAATTGAGATCAGTTTTGGAATAAGGGAAAGGGAAATGTGAAAAAAAAATTGGGGCGGGGGGGGGGGGGGGGGGGGGGGGGGTTAAATTTTTTTCATTTCAGATTTCATAAATAAAAAGAAAATTTCTTCAAACATTTTTTTGAGAGGATTAATATTCAACAGCATAGTGAATTGCTCAAAGGCAAAAAAAATTTTAAGTTCATTAGACCACATTCATTATGTGTCAGAAACCTATGCTGTGTCAACTATTTAATCACAATCCAAATTTAGAGCTGAATCCAGCTTGAATGTTGTGTCCATACTTGCCCCAACCGTTCAGGGTTCAACCTCTGTGGTCGTATAAAGCTGCGCCCTGTGGAGCATCTGGTTCTTTCTTGAATTTTGCCCTTAGGAAGTAGAAATTATATGGTAACTTGCTCTCATAACAACAGTCCTTTGACATTTGTATATTAAAATAAGTTTAAAAGATCAAAGGAATAAAAAAAAAAGGTATCACTCTAACACAAATCAAACATTTACTGGGGAAAACATTTGAATGCTTTTGTTTTATTTCATTTTAGAATTTTGATTTAAAATCAATGTTTATTTTAACAGTTACATGAACATGCAGCATATTTAGTGGACAGTTTATGGGATATCAATGATATGATGAAAGACTGGGATTGTATGACTGATTTATTGTTAGATGAACCACAGAAAGGAGAAGAACGTGAGTCTTAGGTTTATTTATAGAATAAATTATTTCATTTGTGTTATTAACAAACAAAGTTGAGAAATTGTCAATTAGAGAATAGTTTCAAAGCATAACAAAATTACAATTGAAATGTATCAAAGTGATGAATTTTAATCACCTGTTACTTAATCACCTCAAAATGTCCTCTGAAAATTTAGAGACCTTCTTATTAAACTGAATGATCCGATGTTTATTTGATACATTGTGTTTTTATATTTGACAGCTTTGGATGACAGACAAGAAACCAGTTTGATAGAAATAATGGTGTGTTGTGTTAAACAGGCTGCAACAGGTGAATCTCCAGTAGGCAGAGGACATAATAGAAAGGTATAGATAAAACCTGGTTATATAGGAAAAATGATTTGTTACAAAAAACATTGTTTTCCCTTAATTCATGCATTTACTTGTAATACAAGTTTTTATACAATGGCACTATCCTTTACTTTAGGAGAATCTTTGCACTTGTAATTCACATTAGAGCATTGTTTTTGTTGATAAGTTATATTTAGAGTTTTCAAGATTTGATGTAATTTTTGTCGAGCCTGCAACTTTTGTTGCAGAAAGCTCGACATAGGGATAGTGATGCGGCTGTGGCGGTGTTAGCTTTCTTAAAAGCTCTATATTTTAGAAGGTGGAAAACTTGGATTCTTCATACTTTGTATATAGATGCCTCATGTTACGACAAACTTTATGTCAGTCACATGTCCAATGTCCTTGACCTCATTTTCATGGTTCAGTGACTACTTGAAACAAAAGTTCAGATTTTTTGTAATGTTAAATTCTCTCTTATTATAAGTAATAGGATAACTATATTTGGTATGTGCGTACCTTACAAGGTCCTCATGCCCGTCAGACAGTTTTCACTCGACCTCGACCTCATTTCATGGATCAGTGAACAAGGTTAAGTTTTGGTGGTCAAGTCCATATCTCAGATACTATAAGCAATAGGTCTAGTATATTCGGTGTATTGAAGGACTGTAAGGTGTACATGTCCAACTGCCAGATGTCATCTGACCTTGACCTCTTTTTCATGGTTCAGTGGTTATAGTTAAGTTTTTGTGTTTTGGTCTGTTTTTCTTATATTTTATACAATAGGTCTACTATATTTGGTGGATGGAATGATTGTAAGGTGTACATGTCTAGCTGACAGATGTCATCTGACCTTGATCTCATTTTCATGGTTCAGTGGTCAAAGTTAAATTTTTGAGTTTTGGTCTATATTTCAATTACTATATGCAATAGATCAACTATCTGCCTGGCATGGTTGATCTGACCTTGACCTCATTTTGATGGTTCATTGATCAATGTTTAGTTTTCTTGGTTAATGTTGAGTTTATGTGACAGTTGTAATAAAGCTTTGTATTTAGGACTATCAACATCATATCGATGATTAGTAAAGAAGGCAAGACATTTCAGTGTGTGCACTCTTGTTTCAGCTTTTTGTTCTTGCAAAATTTTGAACTAAACTAGAATATACCATGAATATTTTGATAGAAATGGAATCAATTAAAACAGGGTTATTCTCCTTACATTGTTAAATATGATAAAGAAACTAAGGACAGGTGTAAAATATTGTTTAAAAAAACTAATTGTTGTTGGAAAATATAAAAAAAGAAGATGTAATATGGTTGCCAATCAGACAACTCTCCACAAGAGACCAAATGACACAGAAATTAACAGCTACAGGTCACTGTACTGCCTTCCACAATGAGCAAAGCCCATACGGCAAAGTCAGCTTTAAAGGTCAAGAAAAGCATTTAATGGCAATATGATGTAAACGTTCTATTATAACATTGAGAGTAATCATATATTCAAATAGAAATTAATGACAGATTTGGTTTTACAAGGTTCATTTTGTAGTTTGTATGAATGACTAGACTTAAAAGAAACTATCCTGGATACTGAAGTTTTAATCACTGTAGTATAAAACTATGGTTTAAAAAAAAGAGTTAAAATGTAAAATAGAAAGTCATTTTTATGCCCCACCTACGATAGTAGAGGGGCATTATGTTTCTGGTCTGTGCGTCCGTTCGTCCGTTCGTTCGTCCGTTCGTTCGTCCGTCTGTCCCGCTTCAGGTTAAAGTTTTTGGTCGAGGTAGTTTTTGATGAAGTTGAAGTCCAATCGACTTCAAACTTGGTACACATGTTCCCTATGATATGATCTTTCTAATTTAAATGCCAAATTAGAGTTTTGACCCCAATTTACGGTTCACTGAACATAGAAAATGATAGTGCAAATTTCAGGTTAAAGGTTTTTGACTTCAGGTTAAAGTTTTTGGTCAAGGTAGTTTTTGATGAAGTTGAAGTCCAATCAACTTGAAACTTAGTATACATGTGCCCTATGATATGATCTTTCTAATTTAAATGCCAAATTAGAGTTTTGACCCCAATTTTACGGTTCACTGAACATAGAAAATGATAGTGCAAATTTCAGGTTAAAGTTTTTGGCTTCAGGTTAAAGTTTTTGGTCAAGGTAGTTTTTGATGAAGTTGAAGTCCAATCAACTTGAAACTTAGTATACATGTGCCCTATGATATGATCTTTCTAATTTAAATGCCAAATTAGAGTTTTGACCCCAATTTTACGGTTCACTGAACATAGAAAATGATAGTGCAAATTTCAGGTTAAAGTTTTTGGTCAAGGTAGTTTTTGATAAAGTAGAAGTCCAATCAACTTGAAACTTAGTATACATGTTCCCTTTGATAAGATCATTCTAATTTTTAATGCCAAATTAGAGAATTTATTCCAATTTCACAGTCCTTTAAACATAGAAAATGATAGTGTGAGTGGGGCATCCGTGTACTGTGGACACATTCTTGTTGAGTAAAAGTATTTGATTTCATGGTTTAGCTGAAGTCTGCATACAAGCCGATAGAAGATGGGAACTTACTTGAATTTTTTAATTGGTAGTTCAGTTTTAACTAGGAAGCTAGGAATATAAATGCATCCACAGTTTTTTACTTAAACTCTACTGCTAATTTAGTTATGTTGTATGATCATGACAGTTTATTTTGAGATAGATCTTTAAATTCTTTCTTGACAGTTAACTGCTAAAGAAACAAAGAATGTTTCAGAAGATAAGACAAGATTAACAGAACATTTTATCTCCACATTACCACAGTTACTTTTGAAGGTAAGATCTCCATGTCAACTGTTTTAACCCAATAAGGTATTTGTACCTGTAAATACTACTTTTAAATCCAATTCATCCTTTTTGGCATTAGATTTTTATACGACCACAAAAAAAAATTTGGAATCGAATAATGGTATGATGTTGTCGTCTGTGTCGTCATCGTCCGAAGACACATTGGTTTCCGGACAATAACTTTAGTTAAAGTAATGAATCTCTATGGATTTTTTTAAGAAGGTTCACTACCACAAAAAGAAGTTTGCAATTGATTTTGGGGATGATGGTCACAACTAGGAACTAGGGGCCCAAAAGGGGCCCAACACAAGCATTTTTGGGATACAATTTCTTTCAAGCAATCTGTAGACTTATACCGGTGGCTCAGAGCAATTTCCCTCACGTCAATCGTTTTATTCTAAACATTAAGGAACATCTCAGATTCTTATGATTGTCTTGCTTTAAAAGATAAAAACAAACAAAGGGATTGAACTTAAACAACTTTCCTATAATGTTCTTTTCATAATCTTCATGTTTGATAATTCCCTTGACTTCGATGCGTGTTTTTAACAACACGGAAATCAGAATTAAGCAGTATTTATATTAAGTGTAGTTATAAATTTAGAAACACGTCAGAGGGAATTCCCAGTTTTGATAAAATGCGAGAGTTCTCTGAATACCGATAAATCTATTCTGTCATATAAGAACTGAAGTGGAGTTTTTCTTCTATGTTACCGTTATGAAACTGATATTTGATATTGTACTTCCATAAAGAAATTGAGAACCATCTAGGTCGTTTAATAAGCATTTAATATATCTTGCCCTAGGGTTTGATTTGGAAATTATGCGCATGCGTATAGTTTTCTTGACTTTAAGGGGTTTTAGATTGAATGGTTGCTCTGGATTCCCCACTCAATTAATTAATTTATAACTCGTGGGATCTTTTCTATGTATGTCTGCTATTGAGGGTTATTGTTGTTGCATAATTTTAAATCATATGCATCATTTAGATTAAAATAAATATATTCCACATCGTAGAACACCCCTTCAGGCGAAATGGAGTCTTCCATATTATCGTTTCGAGTTGTCTCCCTTCCGGCAGTAACTTCCGTGAATTCTGAATATAAACAAGACGTCGAGTATTAGCTCGTTCTGTCAATCAACGTCGTATTATATTAAAAACGAATGCAATTTAAACCGATAAATGTGTACGGAAAGGAGCCATGATGACTGACCCAAAGGAAATTAAATATTTAAAGAGTTAGGAATGGGGTTCCTCCTAGAATTAACGTAGGAAAAAAAGGTGATAAGATACGAATTGAAATCTACATCTACATCTACATCATACGACGATCCATCAGCACATTGATGACTATACGTCGGCGCATCGCTAACAGACACTTAATAAAATATAATAACCAATGAGTGAAATAAAATACCTTCTCTGACATCTCTCACTCTGAGTCAGTCAGTGACTGCTGTGGAAAGTAAACTTGGTATTGATAGTACAAAAATAAAACACAATAGACTTAATTACATTGTTCATACACTTTTATCCGGGTTTGGCTATTTTGTAACTATTTTACATGTCTGTTTGTCATTTGAATTAGTTTTGAAAATAATATTATCCAGCTACATGCATACAAATCAAATCAAATCAAATATATTTTATTGTCAATTAAAGACGCCCATTACAGGCAGAATAATCACATTTTAAATTTGGTACAATGATTACAAAATGATTACAATTATTTGAGTACAATTATATCAATGATTACAACGAAGAGAAAAGAAAGACACACTAATGTATATTTATAAAATGTATCATGTTTCAACTTTGACAAATACAGTGATCCTAAAAAATATAGGAAACTGAATTTAAATATTCTGGTTTTTCCCTGGTGCTTTTATGATCCTACAATAAGAAACTGTACAAATATCTAAATTATGCCTCTGTCTTTTTACAGTAAAATATATAAACTCACTAAGTTTCTAATAGTTGTTTTCGAACAACATTTAAATTATTAATTAAATTGCTCACTTGATTAAAAATGTGACTATCTTCATTGGACATTAGCCAAATAAATTGTGATTGATAATCTAAATTGTGAAAGTTTTTGTAACTTTTAACTATGTTGGAAATAATGGAAACTCTCTCACTTTCCAAAGATGAACATTTAAGTAAAAAATGGAGTTCATCTTCCACTTCTTTTTTACAAAGATTACAAATTGTATCCATTGCCTGAAGTCCCCTGTATCTACCTCTCTCTATTTCTAAATCATGATTACTAATTCTGAATTTTGTTGTCTGAATTCTCAGATTCCTATTACCTATAGCCAAATAAGGTTCAAAATATATATTTCTCTTAAAAAGTCTGTATGTTCTAAGTTTATTTCCAAATGACATATTTTTTCTGTCATTGTTTAAAGATGAATACCACAACTTATTATACTTTAATTTAAGTTTGTTTAAAATAAATCTTTTCAAGTTTGATTTCATATTAAAAACTTGTGATAAATCTATGTCTAAGTATTTTGCTAGTGAACTTATAGAATTAAACCAACTTTTCTTACTATTGTTTGATAAGGATTGTGATACAAGGAGAGCTTCAGACAATAATTGGTCCTCTGTACTTGTTAAACGTGATAAGTATGAAAACATATTAACTATGCATACATGTGTCAATGAAACAATGGCAATCGTATCCCTCAGAGCAATCTGCTCTTTGATTCTACTTTCTGGATAATAACTTGTATATCAGTATTTTCGATTGCTCTGAAATTGTACCACAATGTTTGATACCACAAGTAGATGGTTTGGATTCATTTTTTGGGTTTTGGGGCCAACAGTTTAGGGAGTAAGGGCCAAAAAGGGGTCAAAAACAAGCATTTTTCTAGTTTCCAGACAATAACTTATAACTTGTGTGTAAGTGTATAGATCTCTCTGACATTGTACTACAAGGTTCCATATAACAAAAGGAAGGCTGGGATCGAGTTTGAGGTTAATTGCCCCAAACATGTAGGAATAAGGGACCAAAAACAGCATTTTTCTAGTTTCCAGACATTAACTTGTGTTTAAGTGTATGAATCTCTATGAAATTGTACAACAAGGTTCCATACTACAAAAGAAAGTCTGGGATTGAGTTTTGGGTTAATTGATCCAAGAGGGTTTCAAAAAGTGAGAAGGGGGGGGGGGGGGGTTTCCATTGGTTTTAAAGGATTCATATATTTTTTTCAAAATTTTTCAAATTTCAAATTTTTGAAAAGTTTCAAGAAGAAATCTTTAAATGTGCACATTGACCACATTGATTTTGTATCAGAAACCTATATTATGTCAAAAATGTTATCACAATCCAAATTCAGACAGTATCAAGCTTGAATAGTGTGTCCAAATTGTTGACAACTGCAGTCATATCAGGCTGCACTCAGCGAAGCATTTTATTATTTTAAATGTTCAAACTGTTATGAGCATTATCTTTATACAATTTAAAAAACTTAATCAGATAATGTTTCTCGTCAAAAAAATCCATTTAAAAAATTTAACCTCTATATAATACACTTTTTAGTACCTGATGGATCCAGAAAAGGTTGCTAACCTACTTTTGGTACCACAGTACTTTGAATTGGACATCTACACAGCTAGTAGACAAGAGAAGGTACAGTTGCTTAAATTATAGCAGAAAAGATTTATCCCATAACTGGTTAGGGAAATGTTCTTGTTCTTCATTATTATGTTTTACTGATATGAAAAGATAGTTAAATGTGCAAAATACAGGACCATTATTCTTTTGTAAGACAACTTCATTGTTTCAAACCAACCTACTTCTATTATCATTTTTCAACAGTCACTGATGAAAGCAAAAGAAAGAAAAAAGACAATGAATCAGATATCTTTGCAAAAAACACATATTACCGGCATCATGTTGGGTCTAATTTATCTATAAACAACAGTCAAAACTGTCTACGGTGAACTTTGCATGACAAAATTCATTCTTAACTTTAGCATGAAAGCCTGATTTTATGACCTATTAATTGAACAAACATATGTATTATTTAAAATTTAAATCAGGAAAGTCCATTAAGGCCAAAAAAAAATATATGTCTGTAAGGTTACATCATCAAAATAAATAGGGTAGGTAGGTCGGTATTTCCATTTTATTATTTTTTTTCCATTTTATTTTTTGCACCATGATTTCGAGTTGTGCGGTCCGTCTTGCTGTGGTCTGAGTTGTCCATGGGCCAAGTTGACCCGTATTCTTAATTGTTGGATTATTAGGTCTTTCCACCTTTCCGTGGAAAGACCTATTGATTTTGTTCTGATTATTATTTTTTTTCTTCTTCCGCCTAAATTTTTTTCTTGCATAGTTTTGTTGTTTCACAAGATGTCGCTTAGATATTTGGAACATGATATCATATAGTTTATACGCTTTTAAAACTGACAACTGCATAACCAAAAACTTAACGCTGTAAGAGTTATCTCCCCAAATACTGTTTTTCTTGTGGCCACTACTCCTTAGCAACCGTTAAAGATAACGACAAAATTATTTTACCAAATTGCTCGTTTCTTTTTGTGGATAAGGATATTTAGTTGCACCGAAGCTATCTGGAGACTCCATATGAGAGTTATTACCCCTTATGTATTTCATATAAGTGGTTTGCATTTCTAACTGGTAAACCATAAGTGATAAAGACCTAGGGTCTTTAGATTTGAGGTCCTTGGTCCAAATAAATGAAAATTAGGTCAAGGTCATATTATAAATTTTGATTTTGGCTTATTTTCCCTGATTTTCAAAAACCATTTAACATATCAACATCTTATTTTTACTTAATTGTTAGTTGCGACATGTCTTACCTTTTAAATTTTGGTTGAAAGGGTATGTAGACAATAAATGTTTTCGCCCATCTTACATTTAGAATTACGCGTAAAGTGATATTACTCATTTACCAATAATATTAAAGACCTAGGGTCTTATGATTTAAGATCCTTGGTTTGTGACCTTGAAATTGATGCCAAGGTCATAGGTTAAATGGACGTTCTAGATTTTGACCTATGCTTTAAATTCATATTTATACATCATAAAGCCATAGAAACTGACATTTTAGACTTATTTTTAATATTTTGATATCAAAATAGATCTTTACTGGTGGAAAGACCTTCAATTGTTCTCTTAACAATTGGTTTTTAATTTCCCTTTGTTATTGATTGGAAAAAATTGGCGGCAAAATGTTTATTTCATCACAAGAGTCGCCAATTTCCTTAAAACAGCTATCATATTCATGATTATGAGCATTGGAATGTATCAGGCAACACTATCTTCACTTTTAACACGAGTTCAGTTTATTTTTCACTTTATGAAGGAAATAAAATAGCTTAGGGTCGGTCAGGTAACCGTAAACAGACATATTATTTTTTTTTTGGCCTAATGGTATCTGATTTTGCTTTAATAGTATTGACAAGTTAGTTTCTTATCATTCTGTTTGATATATTTTCAGAATTTAGAAGCTTTATTGAGGTATTTACATGAAGTTGTAGAGAAACATACGGACACAGAGGTAATTTATAAGCATTGTATTTGTTATGACAAAGAAATTGTTTTAATGATTAAATTTTAGTTATCATATAAGTTATGTATGCCTATGTCCAGAGCTTATTCAAAAGATGTAAATTAAGCTGACTCTCAATTTCATGAACAACATTAAACTATAAATTTAATTAGGAGAAACAGTGTTCTCCCCAGAAATTTTGGATAGCATCACATTTGGCGTAAAAAATAAATTGTATTTTTTTTCAATGTAATTTGTTGCGTCGTGGTAATGCTCTATTTCCTTTATGTTATATATGTTATTGTTTATAACAAAATGTATTATATTGTTTGTATGCTATAGGCCCTTTTTTGGTGAATAAAATATTCTATTCCACCCTATTCTTAGTATCTATATTGTTGAATTCATAACTGAGAATACAATTAAACTAAAACCATGATAACAGTATTTTCAGTTTATGTGAAAAGTGGAAATTTATTTTTACAAAATTTTCTTCTTGATACTATCTTATGATCATAAACAAGCTTCTGTCCAAGTTTGGTACAAATCAAGGATAGTTTATGAAAGTTATAAAAATTTAAAAAACTTTAACCACAGAGTGAATGTAATGTTTCCTCGCAGAAAAACTAAGTCAATTTATAATTAAAATACGGAAAAAATGGAATTTTATTTTTACAAAATTTACTTCTGGATACTTTCTTATGATCATAAACAAGCTTCTGTCCAAGTTTGGTAGAAATTCAGTATAGTTTAAGAAAGTTATTAAGATTTCAAAAACTTTAACCACAGAGTGAATATTTGTGGCCGCCACCGCCGACGGAATGTAGGATCGCTTAGTCTCGCTTTTTCGACTAAAGTCGAAGGCTCGACAAAAAGGAAAGAGAAAGTATCATATATCAATAAAATTTAAATTAAAAAACTATCATGTCTATCAAATATATTGGTTCATGGTCCCAGTTGTTTCTTTTTATCAAAATGATATATATTTTCAACAAAGTTATCTAATAAATAGTCTGTTAATGCTTAGTTTTCTCTTTAGGTTTTGTTTTCTGTCTACTGTGCCATTTGTGGATATGTAGTTATTATCGCAAAATGCAGATTTTTGTCATATCTGGTCCGATTCCGATCAGTAGTTTACACTAAAATATTAAATGGCCGCCAAAAGCAATGAAAAATATGAAAATAAAACAATGTTTGACAAGAGATTGGGAATGAATATGGCGTTTTTAATGCATTAAATGGATGAAACATAAACTTAAGCCAATTATGATCACTTTCTAAAGCAAGTGCAAAACTTATATAGTTCAAAATCAAAATTTCACTCTCGATTTACAACTAGTAATAGGAAGAGAAAGAAAGTAATACTAATATTTTGAAAGTCATAAAAAGATAAGACTCAATCTCTTTTTAAAAGAGAAAAAATGTTTGTTTCTTTGAATTTTCATTTTGCTAACATATTTTGATTTAATTTATGATTTTCTGATTACATTTTCTCCTTGTCAAATTTGCGATTGCATACCAGGTGGTATTAATCATGTCACAAGTGACAGCTTGGGGTATTAGTATCCAACCAGTTATCACCCAAAGGGCAATTAACACCTATGTAATTACTTTAAATTGCCTCTATTGTCCGACTTGAAGGGATTACAATTAACGGTGATATATTTTTTTTTATGATCATAACCGGTAATTAGATGAAAGTTCACAATTTAGGACATGGCTTTGCCATACAGAAACGAGAAAAATAACATCCTGAAAATAATTATAGCGTCGGGGAAATTATTATTGCGTCGTGGATATTATTATAGCGTCACGGGAAGAAAATATAGCTTCGCAGTACCGCGATGCTAAAACGGCCTGGGGAGAACACTGGGAGAAAGATTTGTTTACTTGAATGATGTATCTACATGTGTCTGCCATGTTCAATTGTTCAAACTGTATGATGATTTAATTTGATACTCACCTTTTTTGTTAGGTTCTAGAAGCCTGTTCCAAGTGCTATGAATGTTTATGTTGTGAGGAATATGCTATTGCTGGTAAATGTGATGTGGCCAGGAAAACTTTAATTGATAGCTTGGTTGTTAAATTTAAAGAAGCAATGCAAGATTTCTTTGCAGAGGTAAGCATATTTGCACCATAAAAAAAAAGGTTTTGTTCAATTTGAAAATGAACTGACATTTTATGATCTACTTTTATCATTACTTCAACTAGACCACCTAACCTCCACTAGCTCAATTTTTATTTCATTTTCACTTTCTAATTATATGTATAATGATGTCAAAACAACCATTACTGTACACTACTACCACAGAACACATAAATCACCAAATTTGTACTTCACTGTTTGATTTCATATGTTATATTGTCTTGACGACGCCACACTTGATGGCGAAGCATTTTGACCATAATAAACCAATACCTTTCGTTAATTTACAGGTGTTGTTGACTTTATTGTCATTTTATATTTTACCTTGGTGAAATCTGTGAATACCTGTCTGCATCCACCTGCTAATTATCCTACTGCACAAATTCTACTTGAGGTGTTGGTTTACCATATTTTATATTATTTGAATGTACATATTTATCCTGAAGTTATTTATCATATTTAGGGGGAAGAACCAGATGAAGATGAGATATTTGCCTTGACGGCCAGTTTGAAGAGGATTTATGCATTTTACAGGTATATTATCTTATTGTGGCAATTTGTTAAGAGATACAGTTTGACCATTCATCTTTGACATTTTAGATTTTAAATTCATCTAAACAGTGCGAAAAATTATAAATCATTGAATTTTGTGTTGACCTGCAAATAGTTGGTTTTAAATTTGTCAAAAAAAATCATAAATATTTAGAGAAGGCATATTATCAACTACAACCTGTGCTTTATTACAATGCAATGTTTAATTTTACTTCCTACTGATAAATAAAAGCAATCCTTACCTTTCAGTGCTTATAAGCACTTTGATTAAAGAAAATTTGTACGTGAAGGATTTCAAGAAATAATAATGTATAGGCATAAGAACAAAATTCTGAATTTCAGAGATCATTCATTTATGTATTGCATACCTTGATATATAAAATATATAAAAAGTGCACATTTCTCGTATTTGATACACTTTATTGATAGCAAACATCATATCAAAAGAGAAAACTATCACAAAATCAATAATTTACAAGAAAAAATGTCATTACTGTAACATTGATTTTGACATTTATTTTCAGTTGTCATAACCTGACCAGTTGGGACTTATGGGATGATATTTTTAGCATTATCAAGAATGGAAATGAAAATCAAACTATTCCAGATGAGGTATCTATTAATAAGACAGGATTGAGCTGTAGTATTGAGTGTATATTAGAAAAAATAATTATCATGAAAATTAGACAAAAAATTTCAAATAATGGTTTCTTAAACCTTGTTTAAGGCTGGTTAGTCTCATAAAGTGGCAGCACAACACTTGTTTGATAGTAATGTGTAACTAAAAAATCCAAAAACTGGAAGATGTACTGTAATTGACATTTGGTTTTTTTCCTTGCAGATTGTAAGTAAAGCAATGTCATCAGCTTCCATGTCAGTATTATGGTATCTACAGAAGTTAGATGAGAATAATCCTAGTAAAGTAAGTTATAATACATTGTTAGTTTCCATCTCTTAATTAAATAATCAATATCCTTAAGACACTACACATTTGAAATTGATATGAGAGTAAACAGAAGTCTAACTTAATTTGTGTATTAAATGATATGCAGGAGCACCTGCTCGGCAAAAAAATGAACCTGAGCCTTTAGTAGATTCTGTTATTAAAACTGGTAATTTCTGCATCTCAGATATAAAGATGCAAGTATAGGTCGATTGATTTTGAGAAAAATTTGTCACAATGTTTCCATATATTTTCCTACTACTGGATTTCAAGTCCTAATGGTTCAATCTGTTTCGCTGCAGACTTGCTTCTAACAGCTTGAATAATGTAAAATAGTTCTAATCATCTAGAGGTTAACAATATGAACATTTGTTGTATTTATTTGCAGGACGAGATGAAGGCATTGAGAAAACGTTTAAATGACCTGTTGAAGTACTGTCATGAGTTGATGTATCATCCTAAAGATAGAGTTAACGAGGAGGCATTTATAACTATCTGTGACTTGTTAATTGTGTTCAGTAAAAACATGGCTAACAATGACATGATGAAACCATTAGTCTATGAACCAGACAAGAATCTGCAACAACAACTTAGTAATTTTCTCACAGATAAAGTGTTTGTAGATGATGAAGATGGTACGTGTTATGATGTCTCTTAATAATTAGAAGCTTCATATAATATGAAACTATTAATGTTGCCAAAACTACTATTCCCCATTGTGAAAGGAGGGTGTCCAAACTTCCTTCTGTTGATCACTTTTTCCATCCATCTCTAAAATTTTGGTCTCACTTTTCCCAGGACCTACATATCAGAGCTTCCAGAAACTTAATATCAAGCTTCATATAAGTATACTATACTGTGTTATGTATTCTTAAGATTCATCAATTGTCATTTTCCTGTTAGCAGAATACTTGTATAGTCTAACTCAAAGAAAACATCTTTTGGTAAGAACTTCAGATTTAGTCTTCGTGAATTTTGGAATCCAAATGCTTGATGCATTTTTACTCAATTGCTCATTACCTTCCTGGGTACCAATAACTTTAAAGAGGAGGTATTGTATGTGAACAATAGCACACAGTTCAACTTGTTTCACATGATCATATTATATAAGCTGCAACTATAAGTTCTAGCACAAATATATATTGCATTTTTTATGCCCCACCTACGAAAGTAGAGTCTGTGCGTCCGTTTGTTCGTCCTTCCTTCCGTTCGTCCCACTTCAGGTTAAAGTTTTTGGTCAAGGTAGTTTTTGATGAAGTTGAAGTCCAATCAACTTGAAAACCAGTACACATGTGCCCTATGATATGATCTTTCTATTTTTAATGCCAAATTAGTGTTTTGACCCCAATTTCACAGTTCACTGAACATAGAAAATGATAGTGCAAATTTCAGGTTAAAGTTTTTGGTCAAGGTATTTTTGATGAAGTTGAAGTCCAATCAACTTGAAACTAAGTATACATGTTCCCTGTGATATGATCTTTCTAATTAAAATGCCAAATTAGAGTTTTTACCCCAATTTCACAGTCCACTAAACACAGAAAATGATAGTGTGAGTGGGGCATCCGTGTACTATGGACACATTCTTGTTAATTCTGTTCTATGCTGTGCAAAATTTGTGCATTTTTCCTAATTCAATGTGTGCTTACAGATGATGTTGATGAAAATGTAAAGATAGAAGAATTGCACAAGAGAAGAAACTTTCTGGCTTGTTTCTGTAAACTTATTGTCTACAATATTGTCGGAATCAGGGTGGCTGCTGATATGTTCAAACATTATATGAAGGTATTGTAAAAACTCTTCAGTTTTTTCTGTTTGTATATTCATTATGGTTCAAGGTTTTAACATTAGAAATATTTACTTTTACAACTGTTGAAGATATTGGATAAACACTGATATATATAGACAATGTCCAAAGTATTAAAGTAAAAACAAAAAAATATATGATACACATAATTTTGTCTTTGACAACTCAACATCATTAAAAAGCACTTTAGAAATGATTGAACTGTTCAAAATAATCTTCAGTATTGAAATGCCAAAGTATTTATTATGATGGAAGTCTTTGGAAGATGCAAAGCATATAACAGAATTTTTAATTTCTGTCTAGGACATGCCTAGTTTGATGGATATGATAGATTATGTTACAAGTTATTACTTATGAAAAATACATAGTTGAAATTGCCTGGTTAGTTTCTGCAAATTTGTTACTGAAATGTTTTATGATCAGTAGCTTTAAAAACTGATCTAAATAAATAAAGTATGGTTAATAATTATCCATTACAGTTTTACAATGATTATGGAGACATTATAAAAGCTACATTAAGTAAAGCCAGAGAGATCAACAAAGTGACCACAGCCAAAACATTGGCCCTTAGTTTGACACAGGTATGTCATTTTAGCTAATATAACATCATATTTACAATTTTTAAGCAGTTAAGCTGCTTTATGCGAGCACCCTAGATTTATGTTCTACCCAATAAATGCTGAAATATGTGCCACTTTTATTATCTGTCTGGCTATCATGTTATTTATAACTAATTGGGCACTTTTTTCATACTTTTTATTTTGGAATATAAAAAATATTACCATAAAAACGTTAAATGGTCGTCGATTTTCCCAAAAGTTTTGAAGTTGCACATAGGAAGTAGTGCTCGATAGAAATCCTTCTATAGTTTATTACCCCTGTGCTGTGGGCTAACATGTCAAAGAACAATTGTATGAAATATTTGATCGCTGAAAATCTATAAAGATGAGTCGTTTACATTTCCCAAATAGCAAAAGTCGTAGGAATATTGTTTGTCATCGATACGTATTACATACGTCAGTAGTCTATTAATAAGCTGATATAAGTTGGCGGCAATTTCAAATTACATAGAAGACGAAATTTACGTACCTTTTAAATTGGGAGAATTCTGATGATACATCGGTACTTTATTATTAATCATTTTATTCGTTTTTTTGTCTGATTGAGATTATTTAAATCATCTTTATTCAGTAATCTTTAATGTATGCTCATTTGTTTTCTTGTTAATATTATTCCGATTTCTAGCAAATCACCTTCATGCTTGTCAAATTAAGTTGTTGTTATTGTAGTTTTCTGATTGGTCGATGTCAAGGTCATTTTAAGATTGTTTCGCTTTGGTGTTACACAATGTAACATAATGCTACACGTGCTTTGATTAAGCTCGATGTGGTTCAAAAAATATTGTGATGTAAACTTTAACAACTGTTTTCTAAAGGACGGCATTATTTAACTTCAAAGTCGCATATTTTGTAAAATATTAAGTCCGAATCTGTGACGCGTATCACACCGTAATTGTTTTTGATTTACAAGGACTTTTCGATTTCCGGTACAGAAAAATACGACTTTTTTATATGTTTCTTTTTATAATTTTTCACATTTAAACACTCTTTTAGTGTTATTGAATCAATTCTATGCGGTTCCTTCAGCAACTTTATACTGGTAAACGATTTCCCCATGAAAATAATAAGAAAAGAAATCGCATGATACGATAAAAAGGTAACGAGTCGACTAACCAGACTCGAGAAACGTTTAATATGTTTCAACAAGTTGAAGTTACAAACAAGTTTTTCTTAATTCTTACTATTACAGTTATTGAAAGTTTAAATAAATGTTTTTTTTATTATGATATTAGTAATGGAAGACAGTTAAACCGTAATCAACATATTTTAATTCAGTTATAATTTGAGACGTAAAAAAAATCGAGAGTGAAAATTGGGAATGTGTCATAGACACAATAACCAGATCTTAGAACAGACAACAGTCGAAGGTTACCAATGGATCTTTAAAGCAGGGAGAAACTCCTACACCCAAAGGATTGCTTTTGCTGGCCCCTTAACACAATAACCATGATAACAAAAATGTAAACTATTTCAACTAGTCACTTGTTCAGGTGGAACTTTTAAACCAGAGGAAGAACAAAGTAACTACAATGTAGTTAATAAGTTCTGGAGAACTTTACGGCTAGTTAGTTCTTTCCGCCTGGAACTTTCCAACGTCGGAACAAAAGAGCATTTACAATAACTTGGACATCATACTAAAATCAGAAGTATACACAAGAAATTAATAAAATTTTTAAAAATGTACAAAACAATTATGAAAAATAAATATGATATACAGCAACAATCACCGCATTAGTGGGTCCTCACTATGGACAGGTACATACAGAATGTGGCAGCTTAAACATCTTAACTGGCACAAAACTCTCCCCTAACATAGGACAGTGTATGTGTATAATCTCAGACATTGAATCTTTATAAATATAAATTGGAAATAACTTTTGAAAGTGGTAGGATTGCATAACATAAACATTACTGTACAAGCATTATTTGATACTTTAGAAATAGCTGAGAACAATGCCTGAGATAAATATTTTGACTAATTCTTTACACTATTCATGAATCTGAACGTGGCCAAGTTTGCCTTTGGGTTTTTGATTAACTGCCTATAGCACCCTTTGGTGCTTTGATTTAAGATATTTGGTCAGATTTATACAGAAGTTTGAAAATCATACAGTTCTTATATTTTTTAGAATTTATCTTTTACATGTAGCACATGCATATTTGGCAAATGTAAATTTATTTGATAAATTAAAATTTCAAATGTTTAGTATATTTAAAGAAAAAGAAACCAAAACAAAATATACAATTAACTATAACGACAAATCATGATGGAATATAAATCGGTTTTCATGAGTTTATACAAAAACATTTGTATTTCACATAAACATAAACATGACCATAGCTTGATATCTAATGTCCAAAGGATTGTTTGAAAATTCAATCAACCACAATATACTAAACTACTCATTTAAAAAAAAATCATTTTATAATCAGTGTGTTTCAATTAAATGTACATATTTGCCCCATTTATGAAATACATAACTTTACTACAATGTACTACTTAGAATCTTTAGATAAAAACTATACATCATTATATTAATTTTTCAGTTGTACAGAGAACAGTTTGCAGATGGTGGTCCCATTGATAGATCATCAGACTCCTTTCAATCATTAAAGGTTGGCATATGTATTCAGTTATACTAGTTTCAACAATGTGTTATCAATTTAGATTTAGATATTGTATGTCTATTAAGTAATACTGGACAATTGAGAAGTAAAATAGAATGAACATTCATTGAGTTTCTCAAGCTAATAATTGACTATTTAATGGGCAGGGTTATTATTTATTATCTGACATTACCTCTAGTTCTATTCTAGTGACATCTAGTGTCTTTTGCTACATTTCAACATGTTCATGATTGATGTTTGTAAATATTACAGGAATTAGCTAGAAGATTTGCACTTTCTTTTGGTTTGGATGCTGTCAAAAACAGAGAAGCAGTAGCTGCAATGCACAAGTAAGTCTGATTTAATTAACTGTGATTGAATTTGGCCACAGCTACTGGGCATCACATTTTCTGGTCTGTACGTCTATCTATCCTGTGTTTGGTTGATTTTAAGGTTGTTGATTATTATTGTTATGACCAAAATTGCATGGTTTACTAAACTTTTAAATGTGTTAGCGTGAGTGCGGCATGCTGACATGTATACACATACCTTTCTTGGCTTTTATGCTCATTAAAAGTAATTATTAGAAAATATTGTTAATGTAAATGAAAAAAATATTTGGAGTTATATCTAGTTTGCAAAAAGGTTTTTGCAAAATTTCTGTTACCAGTAATAGTGTGTGTTTTAATTATAAATTCTACCAATACCCAACTTTGTATGTGTAATCAATTTTTAGCCAATTACAATTGTGAAGAAAACTATTCAGTTGATAACTATTGAACTTGTTTAATTACAGGGAGGGTATCTTGTTCAGTTTATCCCGACCAGATGACCATAGAGATCATTCAGGACCTCCACCATATCTTACATTCTTAGAAATCTTGTCAGAATTTACAAATAAACTGATGAAACCAGACAGAAGAGTTGTGTAAGTACAATATAAGTGTATTTAATTGATTTCAGTGAAAGCAGGTTTCATTATTGATAGATGTGCAGACATGTCCTACATGTCTAACCAAGATAACAACAACACAAGCTGTGGTGTAGTGGTTAGTGCATCGGACTACTAACACAAAGGTTCCTGGTTCGATTCCCGTTTGGGATGAAAATTTCAGGAACTCAATTTTCGGCTCTCCCTTGACACCATCTGCGAGTATGGTCTTGAGGAAACGATGATAGTCAGTCGGAAGGGGACGATAATTGGCTGACCTGTGTTAAGAGAGAGCCATATCACTTGCACGTTAAAGACACCCTTGTAGATTTTGAAAAAGAGTAGGCTAATGCCGCTACAAGGCAGCACTCGCACCCACAAAGTGGAGAGGGATTAATATAAGTTGCAAAACTTGTTTCCTAATCCACTATAAATAAATATGTTTAAACTAACTAACACAAGTACAATGAAAACAGAGATAAAAAATACAGTTTCATAGTTACTGAAAGCAGATTCAAATAATTTATTTGGTATTTAAATTTCTCTAATGCCGGAACAAAAATACAATCAAAATAAATAATATACAGTATCAAAGAATTCTCATAGTTGTGAAAGGAAATTCAAAAGACTAAAACCTTCACATAAACATAAAGTGTTTTCATTCTTTCTAGAAATGATCAAATGTAAGTAATATATCTTAAAAATATATGTGAACCGCTTTAAAAATCATTAAAGAAATACTCTGTGGAAGTTCCTATGGATGTGGTTACTTAAAAAATATGACAGCTTGTGGCAAATATTTTTTTCTTCACCAAAAATCTCACAAATAGAGTAGATACTATATATGCATTGTATTTAAATGAATGTTAAATGAACCCATTGAATAACACAATTTTGGTGATATTTTTTGCACACATTCAGTTTTAACAAATAAGGTAAGATGGACAGTTTGTGCTCCTTGAATTTATACTGTAAAACAGAGATATTTGTATTATAAGAACAATGTTTACATTTCAGCTTGGCATACTTGGATAAGAATTTACCGGATGGAGGTATCTCTAGTACTGAAGACTGGCAGTCATTGATAGCTTATAGAAATAGTTTACTACAGGGAGAGAGTGAGGTCCATCCTGTCACCTTAAAACAAGCTTCAGCTCGGAGATATGGCAAGCGCAAACAGATGCCCGATGGTAATTTATTTAATGCTTTGCATAAAACTTGTTAGTTTGTCAAGTTTTATGGAATTCATACTAAGAATTTTGATTTTTAGGATTAAAAGGTGTATATACATCAGGGCTTCCAAAACGGTCATACATTCCGGACATTTGAATAATGTCCGGTAAAAGTCCGGCTGGGCAAAGCATGAAACGGTCATATACATTTTAGTTTTCAAGGCTTTTTCGGTCATTTTAACATAATTCACGATCTTTTTGACCCAACCTTTTGCCTTTAACATCCACACATTTCCGGTCATAAAAGTGACATGATGATTAATTACTATCAAAACAACCCCTACTTTAATACTTTCTAATTTTAATCAAGGCTAATTAGTTGTTGGACAGGTGATATCTACCTGTTCAGGTGACAGGTCAACTATGTTCAGTACCGGACATCGTATAAATTGATCGGTCTATTCACAATTATTTTCTTACATTTCAGCGGTTTGTAGCTCATTGATTTTGTCCAAAAGATTAAAATTATAAAAAATTAGTTATCTACATGATTTGATGAACATTTTTAAATGGTTTAAATGAAAAATCGTCAGAACTACGTTGAATGAACTAGAACACGTGTGCGCATGTGCAAAAGTGGGAAATTTAATTATGCATCCTTTATTTCTTCAAAATGCTAAAATTATCATTGATACCTGTATCTAAACGTTCATTTCAAGTATTTTGTTGAAGAAATAACGTGAGCTTCTTCACTCAGTCATGCTTTGAAACGTACACGGATTTTACATATCCGTTTATGGTCCATGTTTTACCATTGTCAAGTCAACATCCGGTTTTAGAAAAACGTTATTTTAAAAACGAAAATAAAGTTTTTGACATGTCATTTTGCACAAATAAAGAGTCTATGGCAGATATGAGCACGCTGATGTGCAAACTTTGAATGATGCACTGCCAATTTAACAGTTTACACCCAAAAATCAAATTCATATCAAATAAAAGTTTAAAATCGTTTTTTAATCTAATGTCAATCATTGGAATGGCCATCTAATTACCATAATTGCCTTTTGTGACTAAGTTTCAAGGGATTAAAATCGGGATCAGATATAAAATGTCCGGCTGGCTCAAATGTTTTTTGGAAGCCCTGATATACATCCTCTGTCTTTCATTATAAATGTTTTTGAAATCAGAAATTGTAATTTTGTATTTTTATTACTGTGATTACTGAGTTGTAGCCCTGGTAAGTGGAACATTTAGATTTTTACGGACTGTTGGTTTATTTGTCCCTTGTGTATTTTTTTTTTTTTTTTACATTTATATATCATTCTCTGCAAATTCATTGTTATGATTGAATATGTTTTCAAGTCATCTGGGGAGGGGGCTTTATGGAGGGAAATTCTGCAGTGGATGAGGAGCTAATGAAAATGTTTAATTTCTAGTTTCAGATCATGATTCTAATACAGGTGATTGGCAGGATCATTCAGCTATGACACCTGCACCAGGAATAGGTGGTCCTCAGTTGACATCAACTGCTGTTAAGAGGAGGAGGATGGATGAGGAAAGTCTTGGAGGGGCATCAGAACCTGGATCTGAACAAGATTTTGAAGGATCGTAAGTACCAAGATTTTCAGCTTTAATTTTTTTTTGGTTTATTTTCATTCTATTTCATTTTGGATTTTTTTTTTTTTTTTGCTTTCATTGTTAATGATGTTTGCCACATTTTAATGTAAACTGTTGGTATGGAGTTATCCAAAAGAAGTAGATCACTGAACTAAATTTTATACTAATTGACATATTAGTTCAACAGGTTGTCATTTAGTAACCTGCAGTGTCAAGACTTTGTGTAACTAAGGATATTTCAAGGTAGTACAACATCAACCAAAAATAATTTAATGCTTAATTGTTTTATACATTTACAAGTTTTATATTTAAATTCATTTGTCAAATTTTGACCTACCTACAATCATGATTTGATGTATTAAATGGTGCAAACCTTTTAGAAGGTAAAACAGCCTACTAACAACAATTAGGTCATCCTTTTCTATATTTCACTCATGATTTATTATCAAATTGGACATCTAAGTTCATTGCTGATACTGAATTATTAATGCTGAAGTTAAATTTCACTTCTGTTTCAGTTTTGATTAAATATAAGAAATTTATCAAGCCAATTTACTGATTATACAAATTTTGTAATTGTAAATTACATATGTTTGTTGCTATTGAAATTTAAATCCTCTTAAACTTCAAAAGTGGGAAAATAATTGTTTGTGATGTCAGGGACATTTGTGTGCTGAATTTTACAATTTTTTTTATTACATTTTTTTAAGTTATTTTAATTTGTATTTAGTTCATCTTTTTGTTTTATTTGTTTTCTTTTTTGTTATTTTTATTTACTTTTAGACTTTGGTGAAAATTGGCAGATTCAACATTTGTTACACCTAGAACACAGTGAAGTATTGCAGCTTCATTTTGTTGATATTCTTCATTGATGTTGTACAAAATGTGAGAAGAGGAAATATTTTTTTAGAATTGCTTTCCGTAAAAACAGCAAATGAAGTGCATCAGATGATCAAGAAGTAGAAATTTGACTTGCAAATGAAATGAAATTGTGTATATGTTGTAAAATCAAAATGTACATATTGTAAACTAGTGTACATTACATAGAAATATATTGATAAGTGTAGAAATTATAAAAGAAAAGATCTGAGTGTTAATAATGAACAAGCTTTCAAAGGAATTTAACGACAAATTATACAAGATGTTGTTATATTTAAATCTAGATTTGTGATAGTTCATAGCATTATTAAGTTCACAACTCTGAAATTTTCCTTATAACAGTGAAATATTTATAGTTCATTTTTGTTGTTGGAAATCACTTTATATATCAGATATTTATTGATGATAAACTAATTGCACATCATTAATTTATTTCCCCTTAACTGCATTATTTCTATTGCATAATTCATCATAGAAAACACAAGTTTTTTTGTCACATTAAGATACGCTTGCAATACTTAATGTTTATTATATTTCAATTGTTTTTTAATAATGTTTTTTTAAATATTCGATTTTTAAAAGAGCAATTCTGAATACTTTAATTTTATTACAACAATAATTTTTAGGTGCCTAGTATTTTTAATAGCTTTAAGGGTTAATCAATTAGAAACATTTACTTGGGAAGTTTTCCAAGCGTTTTAGTATTTTCAAATAATGCATAGATCTGATTTGAATAAATTATATTTTTATTCATTTAAAGATTTTATACATTTGATAAACAGCCATTATGAATTTATGTAACAGAGATCTAATTTATATAGTTTTCTTTGCATAAAATGTTGAAAAACTTGTCTATATACAAGAAAATAAAAAATATGAAGATTTTCTAACTGTTTAATTTACTGCTACTGAAACTATGTGTAGGACTATTATTGAATACTATGGACAGACAAAATACATTGCTCAAGTTTTGTAGTGTGTAGTTCTCATCATTGGTCAGCTGGGTTCATAGTCTTTAACAGTTGTACTTGCATTTGATAAGTCTAAATGAAAGATGACTTTTTGTAGGGCCTCAGTCATTTAGTGGTCTAAGAAGTCAAAATTACTGTATAACTAGCCTGTCAACACTGAGGTTGTGAGTTTGTACCGATTATCAGGTTGTCTGCATGTTGATATCGTAAAATATCAGCTGCGAGACATAATATGAAGCTTTTTGTCGAGTAAGCGCAGCGAACGAGATCAAAAAGCCTTCATATAATGTCGAGCAGCTGATATTTTACAATATTAATATGCCGATAACCTGATAATCGATTTATCGGGCTGTATTTGCATCTTTTGGAAGTATTGTCTTAGTTTCACCAGCAACCGGAAGTTGACTTGATAAGTTCGGGTCAAACTTATCAACGTCGGTTCAAACATGACGTCGCTGATATGTCTGGGTCAAAGTTATTAAGGCCAGGTCAACGTATTTGACGTCACAAAGCCGTGATATGGAGTTTTATTAAGAGCTGAACAGATTGATATAGACAGTTGGACGACCGATAAGAATCCTTATCGACTAGGATTGTCAGTTTTCTTACCAAAGGTTATTGGTCTGCTGACACTGGGTTTCTCCACCAAGAAATTGCACAATAGTGCTGAAAACTGTGTTAAACCATTCATTTCTATTGAGGAGGCACCTAAACCAGTTTTTCAATGAAGAAGAATCATAGAGGATCTTGTTTACGTTTTGAATCAAAAGAATTTAGGGTTAAAATGATTGATTGTATTTGCAAGAGAACAAATTGAGAAATAAAACTCTTTCAAAAAAATATCTTCATATTGGCATATGCACTGAATATTAACAAATGATTATACATTGTTTTGCACACTGTTGGTCATTTTCCTAACGTAGTAAATGTACTTGCATTTAAAATTTAGGAGCAATTACCGATTTAGCTTTGTTTGCATGCACACATCAAAAATATATATGTGTTCTCTATCTGCCATTTGTGTTATCTGGCTTTTGTTACATGCAAACACCTATTTTATTTCAATTTTGGTATATTTTGTTATATTTTTGTTTTGTTTTTTGTTGTGATAAGACTGCAAATTGATCTTGAATCTTCAGATTACATTGCTTTGCTATGGTTGAAAAATGAAGCATATAATCTCATATTTTATTGTTTATAAAGGCAATCAAATTTATCTTGCATTTATCAATGTCAAGCATTATACATGCAGTGTTTATAGTTTTTACCTTGCATACAAATGTCTTGCTGTACTCCATACCTTATAAACTTTGTTTATTATTGAATGTGTCTATATTTTTGGTGTAGTTTTAGACTTCAATATTGTAAAGAGTGTCCTCTCAGTCTATGAACATATCTTTGTTGTTCAGTGTTATTTTTGTGTATCTTTCATATTTGAAGTTACATATATATTATAATTGGTCTTTAGAAGTGTTCTTTGTGGGGAAAAATGTGATTTATTTTCAATATTTTAGAAGTCGCATGTAACTTCAGGAAGAGGATATTTTGGGCCTGTATTATAGTGAATACATATTAGATATACATTAATATATTTCTATGGCCCGGCAACGAAGTCCGTAATTCCGTCATTCTGTCATTCCACAACAAACCATTATATGGAATTTTTTTCTTAACGCCTTCAGATATTAGGCTGATTTTTGGTATGTGAGTTAACCATGATGAGTTACAGATCAAGTTTACGTTTCGTTCCACTCTGCTAATTTTTGCCAAAATTACGGGCTTTGGACTTTAATAAATTGTTGAAAATCAGAGTTATATGGACATTTTTCTATACGCCTCCAGATTTTGAGCTGATTTTTGATATGTGAGACTACCATCATGTTTGTGTCCACATATGATATTGAAATTGCAGATTTTTCAACTTTTTGAGACGGGGCCATTCATGTCGCTTTGACACATCTAGTCTGAATTTATAATGGAAAGGAATATTATATATATTAATATAGATTTAAATACCTAAAGGCATTTTACTTTTAAACATTGAACAATGTTATAGTTGCTGTTTTTGGTATCTAAGTGAAATGGACCTCAACATAAATTTTAAGTTTAAGACTAGCAGAGGATTTGGAGGATATCTTTGCTAAAAGTCACTTTAAAGCTTTTAAATATTTCAGAAGCTAGACAATCAGAATGCATAATATCTTGGATACAGATGCCTTATGTTACACCATTTTCATCTGAGACATTAGTCCTTGACCTCATATTCATGGTTCAACAACTGCTTGAAAACAAACTTTTCATTGAAGATTTCTAACTTTTTATGAGCTAGAATATGGAACAATTGCAAGGTCTACATGTTTGTTCTACTTGGTTCACCTGATCTTAACCTCATTTCTTTGAAAAGGGATAATGATTATTTTTTAGCTCACCTGGCCCAAAGGGCCAAGTGAGCTATTCTCATCACTTGGCGTCCGGTGTCCAGCGTTGTTAACTTTTACAAAAATCTTCTCCTCTGAAACTACTGAGCCAAATTTAACCAAACTTGGCCACAATCATCATTGGGGTATCTAGTTTAAAAAATATGTCCGGTGACTAAGTTAACCAACCAAGACGGCCACCATGGCTAAAAAAAGAACATAGGGGTAAAATGTAGATTTTGGCTTATATCTCTGAAACAAAAGCATTTAGAGCAAATCTTACACAGGGGTAAAATTGTTCATAAGGTCAAGATCTATCTACCCTGAAATTTTCAGATGAATCAGACAACCCGTTGTTGGGTTGCTGCCCCTCAATTGGTAATTTTAAGGAAATTTTGCCGTTTTTATACGTATTATGGTATACAAATGTCTGGTGTCCGTCCGTCTGTCTGTCTGTCCGTCCGTCCGTCTGTCCGGCGTAAACATGTCGCACCGTAACTTGAGAACGACTTATCTAAATTTCATGAAACTTAATATAGTTGTTTTTTATGATGGTTAAATGATCTGTATACTTTTTGGTGAAAATAAGATTTAAACTTTTTGAGTTACGGCACTTTGTAACTAAAACAGGGGTGTGTTTTTTTTTCACGTCGCACCTTATCTCAAAAACGATTCTTGATTATTGCTTAAAACTTTACACACTTCTTGGTTATATTAATCTTAATATCTGTATACTTTTTGGTGATGATTCAAAATTTCATTTTTGAGTTATTGAGTATTTTGTAAAAAAGGGGGAGGGGTTTTTTACATGTCGCGCCGTATCTCAAAAACGATGTATGATTATTGCTTAAAACTTTACACACGACTTTGTTATATTAATCTAAAGATCTGTATACTTTTTTGTGATGATTCAAAATTTCATTGTTAGCTCACGGGCCAAGTGAGCGTTTCTCATCACTTGGCGTCCGTCGTCGTCGTTAACTTTTACAAAAATCTTCTCCTCTCAAACTGCTGGGTCAAATTTAAGCAAACATGGCCAAAATCATTATTAGGGTATCTAGTTTAAAACATGTGTCCGGTGACCCGGCCAACCAACCAAGATGGCCGCCATGGCTAAAAATAGAACATAGGGGTAAAATGTAGATTTTGGCTTATATCTCTGAAACAAAAGCATTTAGAGCAAATCTTACACAGGGGTAAAATTGTTCATAAGGTCAAGATCTATCTACCCTGAAATTTTCAGATGAATCAGACAACCCGTTGTTGGGTTGCTGCCCCTCAATTGGTAATTTTAAGGAAATTTTGCCGTTTTTATACGTATTATGGTATACAAATGTCTGGTGTCCGTCCGTCTGTCTGTCTGTCCGTCCGTCCGTCTGTCCGGCGTAAACATGTCGCACCGTAACTTGAGAATGACTTATCTAAATTTCATGAAACTTAATATAGTTGTTTTTTATGATGGTCAAATGATCTGTATACTTTTTGGTGAAAATAAGATTTAAACTTTTTGAGTTACGGCACTTTGTAACTAAAACAGGGGTGTGTTTTTTTTTTCACATGTCGCACCTTATCTCAAAAACGATTCTTGATTATTGCTTAAAACTTTACACACTTCTTGGTTATATTAATCTTAATATCTGTATATACTTTTTGGTGATGATTCAAAATTTCATTTTTGAGTTATTGAGTATTTTGTAAAAAAGGGGAAGGGGTTTTTTACATGTCGCGCCGTATCTCAAAAACGATGTATGATTATTGCTTAAAACTTTACACACGACTTTGTTATATTAATCTAAAGATCTGTATACTTTTTTGTGATGATTCAAAATTTCATTGTTAGCTCACGGGCCAAGTGAGCGTTTCTCATCACTTGGCGTCCGTCGTCGTCGTTAACTTTTACAAAAATCTTCTCCTCTCAAACTGCTGGGTCAAATTTAAGCAAACATGGCCAAAATCATTATTAGGGTATCTAGTTTAAAACATGTGTCCGGTGACCCGGCCAACCAACCAAGATGGCCGCCATGGCTAAAAATAGAACATAGGGGTAAAATGTAGATTTTGGCTTATATCTCTGAAACAAAAGCATTTAGAGCAAATCTTACACAGGGGTAAAATTGTTCATAAGGTCAAGATCTATCTACCCTGAAATTTTCAGATGAATCAGACAACCCGTTGTTGGGTTGCTGCCCCTCAATTGGTAATTTTAAGGAAATTTTGCCGTTTTTATACGTATTATGGTATACAAATGTCTGGTGTCCGTCCGTCTGTCTGTCTGTCCGTCCGTCCGTCTGTCCGGCGTAAACATGTCGCACCGTAACTTGAGAATGACTTATCTAAATTTCATGAAACTTAATATAGTTGTTTTTTATGATGGTCAAATGATCTGTATACTTTTTGGTGAAAATAAGATTTAAACTTTTTGAGTTACGGCACTTTGTAACTAAAACAGGGGTGTGTTTTTTTTTTCACATGTCGCACCTTATCTCAAAAACGATTCTTGATTATTGCTTAAAACTTTACACACTTCTTGGTTATATTAATCTTAATATCTGTATATACTTTTTGGTGATGATTCAAAATTTCATTTTTGAGTTATTGAGTATTTTGTAAAAAAGGGGAAGGGGTTTTTTACATGTCGCGCCGTATCTCAAAAACGATGTATGATTATTGCTTAAAACTTTACACACGACTTTGTTATATTAATCTAAAGATCTGTATACTTTTTTGTGATGATTCAAAATTTCATTGTTAGCTCACGGGCCAAGTGAGCGTTTCTCATCACTTGGCGTCCGTCGTCGTCCGTCGTCCGTCGTCGTTAACTTTTACAAAAATCTTCTCCTCTCAAACTGCTGGGCCAAATTTAACCAAACATGGCCAAAATCATTATTAGGGTATCTAGTTTAAAACATGTGTCCAGTGACCCGGCCAACCAACCAAGATGGCCACCATGGCTAAAAATAGAACATAGGGGTAAAATGCAGTTTTTGGCTTATAACTCAAAAACCAAAGCATTTAGAGCAAATCTGACATGGGGTAAAATTGTTTATTAGGTCAAGATCTATCTGCCCTTAAATTTTGAGATGAATCGGACAACCTGTTGATAGGTTGCTGCCCCTGAATTGGTAATTTTAAGGAAATTTTGCTGTTTTTGGTTATTATCTTGATTATTATTATAGATAGAGATAAACTGTAAACAGCAAAAATGTTCAGAAAAGTAAGATCTACAAATAAGTCAACAGGACCAAAATTATCTGTTGACCTCTTTAGGAGTTATTGCCCTTTATAGTCAATTTTTAACCATTTTTCGTAAATCATAGATATCTTTTACAAAAATCTTCTCCTCTGAAACTACTGGGCCAAATTAAACCAAACTTGGCCACAATCATCATTGGGTTATCTAGTTTAAAAATTGTGTCCGGTGACCCGGCCAACCAACCAAGATGGCCGCCATGGCTAAAAATAGAACATAGGGGTAAAATGCAGTTTTTGGCTTATCACTCAAAAACCAAAGCATTTAGAGCAAATCTGACAGGGTTAAAATTGTTTATCAGGTCAAGATCTATCTGTCCTGAAATTTTGAGATTAATTGGACAACCCATTGATAGGTTGCTGCCCCTGAATTGGTAATTTTAAGGAAATTTTGCTGTTTTGGGTTATTATCTTGAATATTATTATAGATAGAGATAAACTGTAAACAGCAAAAAAGTTCAGCAAAGTAAGATCTACAAATAAGTCAACAGGACCAAAATGGTCTGTTGACCCCTTTAGGAGTTATTGCCCTTTATAGTCAATTTTTTTAATCATTTTTCGTAAATCTTAGTTATCTTTTACAAAAATCTTCTCCTCTGAAACTACTGGGCTAAATTAAACCAAACTTGTCCACAATTATCATTGGGGTATCTAGTTTAAAAATTGTGTCCGGTGACCCGGCCAACCAACCAAGATGGCCGCCATGGATAAAAATAGAACATAGGGATAAAATGCAGTTTTTGGTTTATCACTCAAAAACCAAAGCATTTAGAGCAAATCTGACAGGGTAAAATTGTTTATCAGGTCAAGATCTATCTGCCCTGAAATTTTCAGATGAATCTGACAACCGGTTGTTGGGTTGCTGCCCCTGAATTGGTAATTTTAAGGAAATTTTGCTTTTTGGTTATTATCTTGAATATTATTATAGATAGAGATAAACTGTAAACATCAATAATGTTCAGCAAAGTAAGATTTACAAATAAGTCAACATGACGGACATGGTCAATTGACCCCTAAGGAGTTATTGTCCTTTATAGTCAATTTTTAACAATTTTCATAAAATTTGTAAATTTTAACTAACATTTTCCACTGAAACTACTGGGCCAAGTTCATTATAGATAGAGATAATTGTAAGCAGCAAGAATGTTCAGTAAAGTAAGATGTACAAACACATCACCATCACCAAAACACAATTTTGTCATGAATCCATCTGCTTTCTTTGTTAAATATTCCCATAGACCAAGGTGAGCGACACAGGCTCTTTAGAGCCTCTAGTTGAGTTATTGAGTATTTTGTAAAAAAGGGGGAGGGGGTTTTTACATGTCGTGCCGTATCTCAAAAACGATTTATGATTATTGCTTAAAACTTTACACACTTCTTTGTTATATTAATCTAAAGATTTGTATACTTTTTGGTGATGACTCAAAATTTTATTATTGAGTTATTGAGTATTTTTGTCGAGCCTGCAACTTTTGTTGCAGAAAACTCGACATAGGGATAGTGATCCGGCGGCGGCTATGGCGGCGGCGGTGTTAGCTCACTTCTTAAATGCTATATATTTTAGAAGGTGGAAGACCTGGATGCTTCATATTTTGTATATAGATGCCTCATGTTACGAAGTTTCCGTCAGTCACGTCCATTGTCCTTGACCTCATTTTCATGGTTCAGTGACCACTTGAAAAAAAAGTTCAGATTTTTTGTAATGTTAAATTCTCTCTTACTGTAAGTAATAGGATAACTATATTTAGTATGTGCGTACCTTGCAAGGTCCTCATGCCCATCAGACAGTTTTCACTTGACCTCGACCTCATTTCATGGATCAGTGAACAAGGTTAAGTTTTGGTGGTCAAGTCCATATCTCAGATACTATAAGCAATAGGTCTAGTATATTTGGTGTATGGAAGGACTATAAGGTGTACATGTCCAACTGGCAGGTGTCATTTGACCTTGACCTCATTTTCATGGTTCAGTGGTTATAGTTAAGTTTTTGTGTTTTGGTCTGTTTTTCTCATACTTTATGCAATAGGTTTACTATATTTGTTGTATGGAATGATTGTAAGGTGTACATGTCTAGCGGGCAGATGTCATCTGACCTTGACCTCATTTTCATGGTTCAGTGGTTATAGTTAAGTTTTTGTGTTTTGGTCTGTTTTTCTCATACTTTATGCAATAGGTTTACTATATTTGTTGTATGGAATGTTTGTAAGGTGTACATGTCTAGCGGGCAGATGTCATCTGACCTTGACCTCATTTTCATGGTTCAGTGGTCAAAGTTAAGTTTTTGAGTTTTGGTCTTTTTATCTAATACTATATGTCATAGGTCAACTATATTTGGTGTATGGAAATATTTTATGATCTATATGTCAGTCGTGCAGGTTTTATTTGACCTTGACCTGGTTTTCACGGTTCATTACTCAGTGTTAAGTTTTTGTTTTTTGGTCTATTTTCTTAAACTGTAAGCAATAGGTCAACTATATTTGGTGTATGGAAGCATTGTTAGCTGTACATGTCTGTCTGGCATATGGTTCAACTGACCTTGACCTCGTTTTCATGGTTCATGTTAAGTTTATGTGACAGTCGTAATAAAGCTTTATATTTAGGAGTATCAACATAATATCAATGATTAGTAAAGAAGGCGAGACATTTCAGCGTGTGTACTCTTGTGTAAAAAAGGGGAGGTTTTTTTTTACATGTCGCACCGTATCTCAAAAACAATTTATGATTATTGCTTGAAACTGTACACACTTCTTTTTTATATTAATCTAAAGATCTGTATACTTTTTGGTTTGATTCAAAATTTTATTTTAGTGATATTTGTAAAAAAAAAACAGGGTGGGGGGGTTTCACATGTCCCGCCATGTCTCAAAAACAATAAATGGTTATTGCTTAAAACTTCAGAAACTATTTATGATTATTGCATAAAACTTCCACACAAGACGTCGGGCGTATCATGCGCTCATGGCGCAGCTGTTTATTAGCTCACCTGGTCCGAAGGGCCAAGTGAGCTTTTCTCATCACTTTGCGTCCGGCGTCCGTCGTAGTTAGCTTTTACAAAAATCTTCTCCTCTGAAACTACTGGGCCAAATTAAACCAAACTTGGCCACAATCATCATTGGGGTATCTAGTTAAAATAATGTGTGGCGTGACCCGACCAACCAACCAAAATGGCCGCCATGGCTAAAAATAGAACATAGGGGTAAAATGTAGTTTTTGGCTTATAACTCTGAAACCAAAGCATTTAGAGCAAATCTGACAGGGGTAAAATTGTTTATCAGGTCAAAATCTATCTGCCCTGAAATTTTCAGACGAATCAGACAACCCGTTGTTGGGTTGCTGCCCTGGAATTGGCAATTTTAAGGAAATTATACCGTTTTTGGGCTATTATCTTGAATATTATTATAGATAGAGATAAACTGTAAAAAGCAATAATGTTCAGCAAAGTAAGATTTACAAATAAGTCAACATGACCGAAATGGTCAGTTGACCCCTTTAGGAGTTATTGCCCTTTATAGTCAATTTTTAACCATTTTTCGTAAATTTTAGTAATCTATTACAAAAATCTTCTCCTCTGAAACTACTGGGCCAAATTAATCCAAACTTGGCCACAATCATCTTTGGGGTATCTAGTTTTAAAAATGTGTGGCGTGACCCAGCCAACCAACCAAGATGGCCGCCATGGTTAAAAATATAACATAGGGGTGAAATATAGATTTTGGCTTATATCTCTGAAACCAAAGCATTTAGAGCAAATCTGACATGGGGTAAAATTGTTCATCAAGTGAAAATCTATCTGCTCTCAAACTTTCAAATGAATCAGACAACCTGTTGTTAGCTTGCTGCCCTGAAATAAGTAATTTGAAGGAAATTTTGCAGATTTTGGTTATTATCTTGAATATTATTATAGAAAGAGATAAACTGTAAACAGCAATAATGTTCAGTAAAAAAAGATCTACAAATAAGTCAACATGACTAAAATTATCAGTTGACCCCTTAAGGAGTAATTGCCCTTTATAGTCAATTTTGACCAATTTTTCGTAATTTTTTTTAATCTTTTACAAAAATCTTCTCCTCTGAAACTACTGGGCCAAATTTAACCAAACTTGGCCACAATCATTATTTAGGTATCTAGTTTAAAAAATGTGTGCAGTGACCCGGCCAACCAACCAAGATGGCAGCCATGGCTAAAAATAGAACATAGGGGTGAAATGTAGATTTTTGCTTATATCTTTGAAACCAAAGCATTTAGAGCAAATCTTACATGGGGGTTAAATTGTTTATCAGGTCAAGATCTATCTGCCCTGAAATTTTCAGACAAATCGGACAACCTGTTGTTGGGTTGCTGCCCCTGAATTAGTAATTTTAAGGAAATTTTGCAGATTTTGGTTATTATCTTGAATATTATTATAGATAGAGATCGACTGTACACAGCAATAATGTTCAGCAAAATAAGATCTACAAATAAGTCAACATGACCAAAATTGTCAATTGACCCCTCAAGGAGTTATTGCCCTTTATAGTCAATTGTTAACAATTTTCATAAATTTTTGTTAATTTTTGTAAATTTTTATGCCCCACCTACGATAGTAGGGGGGCATTATGTTTTCTGGTCTGTGCCTCCGTTCGTCCGTCCGTGCGTCCGTCCGTTCGCTTCAGGTTAAAGTTTTTGGTGAAGGTAGTTTTTGAAGAAGTTGAAGTCCAATCAACTTGAAACTTAGTACACATGTTCCCCATGATATGATCTTTGTAATTTTAATGCCAAATTATAGTTTTGACCCCAATTTCATGGTCCACTGAACATAGAAAATGATAGTGCGAAGTTCAGGTTAAAGTTTTTGGTCAAGGTAGTTTTTGATGAAGTTAAAGTTACATCAACTTGAAACTTAGTACACATGTTCCTTATGATATGATCTTTCTAATTATAATTCCAAATTATAATTTTGACCCCAATTTCACGGTCAACTGAACATAGAAAATGATAGTGCGAGTGGGGCATCCGTGTACTATGGACACATTCTTGTTAGGAAATATTTTCCACTGTAATTACTGGGCCAAGTTCATTATAGATAGAGATAATTGTAGCAACAAGAATGTTCAGTAAAGAAAAATCTACAAACACATTACCATCAACAAATCACCATTTTGTCATGAATTTATCTGTGTCCATTGTTAATATGCACATAGACCAAGGTGAGCAACACAGGCTATTGGTTATTATCTTGAATATTATTATAGATAGAGATTAACTGTAAACAGCAATAATGTTCAGCAAAGTAAGATCTACAAAGAAGTCAACATGACCGAAATGGTCAATTGACCCCTTCAGGAATTATTGCCTTTTATAGTCATTTTTTACCAATTTTTCGTAAATTTTTGTAATCTTTTACAAAAATCTTCTCCACTGAAACTATTTGGTCGAATTTAACCAAACCTAGCCATAATCATTATTAGGGTATCTTGTTTAAAAAATGTGTGCGTTGACCCAGCCAACCAACCAAGATGGCCGCCATTGCTAAAAATAGAACATAGGGGTAAAATGTAGATTTTGGCTTATAACTCTGAAACCAAAGCATTTAGAGCAAATCTGAAATGGGGTTTAACAATTATGAAGTCAATATCTATCTGCCCTAAAATTGTCAGATGAATTGGACAACTAGTTGTTGGGTTGCTGCTCCCCAATTGGTAATTTTTAAAGAAATTTTGCTGTTTTTGGTCATTATCTTGAATACTATTATAGATAGAGATAAACTGTAAACAGCAATAATGTTTAGCAAAGTAAGATCTACAAATAAGTCAATATGACCAAAATGGTCAGTTGACCTCTTAAGGAGTTATTGCCCTTTATAGTCATTTTTTACCAATTTTTCTTAAATTTTTGTTATTTTTTACAAAAATCTTCTCCTGAAACTATTTGGTCAAATATAACTTAACTTGGCCACAATCATTATTAGGGTATCTTGTTGAAAAAATGTGTGCAGTGACCCGGCCAACCAACCAAGATGGCCTCCATGGCTAAAAATAGAACATAGGGGGTAAAATGTAGATTTTGGCTTATAACTCTGAAACCAAAGCAGGTAAAATTGTTTATCAGGTCAATATCTATCTGCCCTGAAATTTTCAGATGAATTGAACAACTGGTTGTTGGGTTGCTGCCCTCCAATTGGTAATTTTCAAAGAAATTTTGCTGTTTTTGGTCATTATCTTGAATACTATTATAGATAGAGATAAACTGTAAACAGCAATAATGTTCAGCAAAGTAAGATTTAAAAATAAGTCAACATTACCAAAATGGTCAGTTGACCCCTTAAGGAGTTATTGCCCATTATAGTCAATTTTTTAACAATTTTCACTAATTTGGTAAATTTTTGTAAATTTTTACAAAATATTTTCCTCTGTATCTAAAGGGCTAAGTTTATTATAGATAGAGAAAATTGTAAGTGCCAAGAATGTTCAGTAAAGTAAGATCTACAAACACGTCACCATCAGCAAAACACAATTTTGTCATGAATCCATCTGTGTCCTTTGTTTAATATGCACATAGACCAATGTGAGCGACACAGGCTCGTTTGTGTTTACGTCTCTATTTCAGTTACTATAGCAATAGGTCAAAAATATTTGGTTGATGGAATAATTGTCAAATTTACATTTTAGACTGGCAGGATTCATCTGACCATGACCTAATTTTCAAATGTTTTTTTTTCTGGTTAGGATAATTTCTTAAATTTTATAAGTAGTGGGTCAATTATATTTGGTATATGTAATGTTTTTAAAGTGAACATCACAGTCCAGTATGGCCTTGATGGTTTTTTTCATGGTTCACTGGTCAATGTTGTTTACATGGTAATGTCGTATCTAAAATTACTTGAAGCAATATATCAACTTTATTAGGTGTATGACATTATTGTATGGTGTACATATATTATAAGAAGATATGGTATATTACCAATGATGTAGAAGTAATCACCTATATGTCACCTTACAGTCATCAGCAATGAGCAAAATCCATACAGCATGTCAATCTGACCTTAACCTCATTTCATAGATAATGATTATCTGAAGTTTATGTGATGCTTTTTGTAAAACTTTAATCTTTAAGTCTTTCAATATGATTTAATTATGGTCAGATGATGATTTTTTCTAGCATGTTGTTCTTGTGGGCATATCAAAATATTTGAAGTTGGGCAGGAAAGTAATTAAATGAATGCTGTACAAGGCAATAAAAAACGCAAAAATAGGCAAATAAGTTGGATGCATAATAAAAACACAGAATGAAAGAGAAAAATTTGAAATTATACATATGAGAATTTATCTAGAGATTTAATATGCCATAGCTATAAAATGAGAATTTATCTAGAGATTTAATATGCCATAGCTATAAAATATAAGAGAAAATATTTTATTGTTTATTCTTCAAAATTCCAAGTTTCTTTAATGCGTTTCAAAAACTATTGAAGGGCAAGTAGAAATATACCAATGTAATCTACACAGGAGCAGAGTTCAAGGATACTTTGGTAAATGTACAGATAACACAATAGTTCTTAGATAAACAAATTATATTAACATGTGACGGTCTAATCTCACATAACAGAACTCAGAAGAAGTATTTTATATAATTGTTTGTTTGAGGGGATTTAACTCGGCTGTATTCTTATTCATTTGTGTGGAGTTTACATCAATGAAATAGCAACCCCACAACACAAAAAGCTAATGTCATCTAGAGGTCAACACAATGTTAAAGAAAGATAATAAACTAGAGATATAAGGGGAATTATTTGACAAGGCCCACAACTATATCACTTACTTATAGATCAAGTACACCTTTACATTATCTTGTTAACTATATCACTTACTTATAGATCAAGTACACCTTTACATTATCTTGTTATATCACTTACTTATAGATCAAGTACACCGTTACATTATCTTGTTAACTATATCACTTACTTATAGATCAAGTACACCTTTACATTATCTTGTTAACTATATCACTTACTTATAGATCAAGTACACCTTTACATTATCTTGTTAACTATATCACTTACTTATAGATCAAGTACACCTTTACATTATCTTGTTAACTATATCACTTACTTATAGATCAAGTACACCTTTACATTATCTTGTTAACTATATCACTTACTTATAGATCAAGTACACCTTTACATTATCTTGTTAACTATATCACTTACTTATAGATCAAGTACACCTTTACATTATCTTGTTAACTATATCACTTACTTATAGATCAAGTACACCTTTACATTATCTTGTTAACTATATCACTTACTTATAGATCAAGTACACCTTTTCATCATCTTGTTAACTATATCACTTACTTATAGATCAAGTACACCTTTTCATCATCTTGTTAACTATATCACTTACTTATAGATCAAGTACACCTTTACATTATCTTGTTTATCTTGTCCTACAAATTCAAAGTAGAAAAGAAGTAGCTTTAAAATCAATAATTGAAAGAAACCCTCATAAATAGTCTTAAAATATTATACTATATTAAAGATTTCATTGTCTTTTAGTTTAAAAATACAATATTTTTACAACTGGTTTTAAAATGATAGGTGAAAATAAGTTTATAAAACATGAATATTTTATTATTTTTTCTGTAAAGTGGAAGTGTTCAACAGATGACACAGATGCCCTGGTTAAATGCACAGAAGAGAGAACATCTAGAAGCCACATACCAAAGAATGAAACAGGCAGCTAATATGTATGTATAGTTGAGGACAGAAAGAACCTTAAAGTATTGAGTTTGGAAGATAAGCTAGACATGATTTATAAAGGCCAGTGCTTTTTAATTTGGTTCTTAATTGGATTTTAATGAGAAAATATTTTGGTGGTTTGAGGAGAAAAAAACACCTTATAATGCACAAATGTCTTATTGCTTTCCTGTGTATTTAAAAAAAAATATATAACCTTGATGAAAAAAGCATATGATAAACCCATTTGGACTCTAGGTATTATGTTTCAATATTGCTGTAATTGGTTTTTTTTAAATAACCATTATTTCATACCTTCCACTAAATTTGTGTAAATAAACAAAAGTATAAAAAACCATATATCAAAATTATGTAAAATGAATACATGTTTATTTTAGACCCCCATTGGAGAGTGAGGGTAGTGAGGAGAGAAGTATTGGAGAGTTTGAAAGTCCTCCACAACTACTACAACAACAATATCAGCAGTATCAACAAGGATATTACGATAACAGTTCACAGAACATTGAAGATGGATCAGTAAGTATTGTCTACAGCAATGGGAGGAAGTATGTCATGTCACTGTAGTGTCTTAGACTTCAAATATTATATCTTTTTATGTAACTTATGAATAAACTCTAAGGCTACCTTGGGTATAGGACTTTATCTATTGGTTAGACCACACTGAGAACTCTTAAGTCTTCCTTGGGTATAGGACTTCATCTATTGGTTAGACCACACTGCGAACTCTAAGTCTTCCTTGGGTATAGGACTTTATCTATTGGTTAGACCACACTAATTTTCAGAAGGGAGACACTCAATCCTACACTCCCTTGTCATTTGTGTCAACATTAAGGTTTAAATTTTTTCATACATCAAAAACTTATCAAACCTGTATGGAATGTTATGAATCTTAGACAGAGGCTTCTTCAAGATCAAGAAATAGCTTCTAAAGAAAAATGATACAATAATTAAAAAAGGCATTTTTGATTTTACTGACAAATGGCTGCAAACATAACACTTTACTCTGAAAACAGCAATAGCAGGTGAGACACCGAGCATTAAGTGTTACACTTGTCCTTCCTTCTTGTCAAGTCATTTGTGTTCGTCCCGAAAATTGGTTTCCATTCTCTAACTTAAGTTTGCCTCAACCAAATGTTATAAAACTTATTCACTCTTCTAATAACATCAAAACACAGATCAAGTTCAAAATTTGGTTTTACTGTTCTTGAGTTATGCCTCTTTAGAAAGTGAAAAATTGCTAAATCTGTCGTTTCCATTCTCTGACTTTAGTTTGCCTTAACCAAATGTTATAAAACTTCTACACAACTTTTAATTGCAAAATGATATTTACTACATGAATCCTGCATCAGTAGTTGACTAATACATATTTACAAGCATGGGCATCTGTGGCCCACAGAATTGTGTTACATAAGGATGTGCAGCTGTATCCCTGCTCCTCTTATTCATATTATACACAGAATTTAACAATCCTTCCATGGAAGACAGAGACATTATACATTTGTAACTATGTATGTCTGGTGCTGTGGAAGCATAAGTAATTTGAAATAATTTTGAACCAAAAAAACAATAAGTAATTATTCAGATTTACCGGTTTTTTTTATATGTACATTGATTCAACGGATGCATAAAAAGTTTTTCTTTTGTTTGACAGCAGCATCCTCAAACTCCACAGGTACCTGCTGCTGCACAGGTATAGTGCTGTTTTGTATGGAATGGTCATCATTGTCTTTATGTCTATCTTTGTTCGTCTTTAGACTGTATAAGCTGTCAACTCATCTCATTCTCACACAATACTTTGATATTTTCTAATATCCCAGTTTAAATTCATTTCAAGTATTCCTGCTCATGAGTTAATGTCTCCCTCTATTAAGAAATGTCACTAGCCCAATTTCTGCTTACCATCCAGCATTTAGCCAGGATTTCAAGGCTACAAAAAAGATCAAGTCTGTCATTTGAAGTCAAAACTCTCTATTACAGTAGAAAGGTCAAATACAATGACAAATCTTTTATAATCAGAATCCTTAAAGTCATAATAAATGAATGACCGGTGAAAAAATAATGTTATTCCAATTCTTGAACCAATGGATACAAACATCATAAACTTAGTCTTCTGAGCACGATTTTATCATTTTTTTCGCATAAATTTCGTAAAATGGTCAATTTTTTTCAATCGGTCAGTGTTGTTGTGAAAATATGGTAGGCAATTAAATTTCGTGTTTTGAAGCCGAGGTTTAACAATTGTCACCTGTTTGTCAACAATCAACAAAAAAGTATGGATATTGAGCATGTGTTTAACAAGTACAATCAGATAATCGTTTATTTTAAGGACATCCATGTGTATTGCGATCATCAGATTTTTACGAGATGGGTCACACTGATGTCACTTTGCATAATGGAAAATATGTTGGGGGAATTGCTTCTTGGAAGGAAGCAATCAAAATAAAGTAAACTTCGTCTAAATATGAACAAATTAAAGAATTTTCTTCAGAAAAAAGTATATATACATAAGTTTTATAATGAAAACTATCTGTTGAGTTATAAAAAAACATATGCATTATTTTTTATAATTTGAGGTTTCTTATGACTTTAAACAACATCTAAATAAATATAACATATTCAAATTTGAAAGAATGTTTGTTTTTTTAATCACCTAAGATCCCTCACTATTTGCTGTCAAAGAGCACTGAGAATTATATTTAGAAATGTTTCATGGCAGGTTTAAATTGCTTTAAATCGGTTGGTTGCATTTTTAGTCAGAGCAAGATCACTTTTTGAAAAGTTTGTACCTAAGTATACCTATCTATGAATGCAGAACATTGCATGTTCATATTGCGTTGATATGACAATGAACTTTTGAGTTTTTGATGATGCTTAATTGGTATATTCATGTAGATTTGCATGTTTGTATTTGTAATTTTCTCATATATTAAAACCTGCATGTGATGATGATTGTAATTATAGTGTGTCTGTAATTGCATAGACAACAAGTCATTAAAGGATACATCTATTGGATTTTACTTGATTTATCTGATTGTTATACAACTTATGAAGAATATATGGTATGCCCTTGTCTACAATCCTTACAAAATGTTTTCACTTTCTTTTGAAAGTTCTATAAAGATTATCTGCCTTTCTATAATGATGATTTTCAAATAAGTTGTTCTAGAGTTATTGGACTTGAATTGCAAAAATTAGGCAAATGTTTTAATGTGTCTCATGATAACTTAAGTAAACATTTCATTAATCTAATTTATCTACATAGACTGTCCAATCTCAATAATTAGCAGCATATCATTCCCTCCTGGCACAGCATTTTTATTATTGAATTGTGCATTTAATGTCATCTCCACGTAGCTTCTCTCACCCTTTGTTGAAGACCTATCATTCATCAAATGATTCTGGCTTTTATTGCTAAAAACAAAGAACATGGGTAAAATAAAAAATGAAACCCTGGACAAAACGATATCAAACTTTGAAGGGAATGATAAATTTGTATTACCTTAAAGGTTGTGATAAATATTAATGACAAAAGAGAATTTGATATTAAAAGATAATAAATAATACATTGATGATCTTTTTGTAATAATTATGGTCGATGACACAATTTGTTAAACAGTGGCTATCTATTACTAAAACTAGAAAGTTTTACAAAAAAGTGAAAAACCTAGGAAAAATCTTGTGGAGCATTTGATTATATGTTATATTTATAATCCTATTTGAAGATTGATGGTTGATGACTCCATCCACCTTCAAACATGACCTTGAAAAATTGAAATAAGGTGAGTGGATGTATCATACACTCATAGTGAAACTGATCTATTTATTATAATCCAAGTATCCCGTTTCAAATAATAAGAAAATAGAGTATATGTTACACTGGTGAAAGTCCTGAAACCCTAAGGTCATCTACGTGTATTACTTATTAAATCAGTGCTGTTTAACCTTGACCAATTGTTTAACCCCAATCCAAAATTATGCAGTAGCCTGGTAAAATACATCATGATGCATAGATAAATTCAATACAAATATACTGGTTTAAAAATGTACAAGTCTTGAGTACACAAAACAAAAGGTGTTGTTTCAAAGCTCATAATTTTTCTGGATTTATCTTCATCTGAGATATTTAAAGTAAAAAGATTAGAGGCCTATGGCTGACCGATGGAGAGATATATATATCTTCAAAGGTTATTATAGGATTAAACACATTTTTTCTAGAGGTTATTGATGTGTAAACTGGGGCGATTAACTCACAAACTGAATATGGACTTTTATGTAAAGTTTGTGAGTAAGAGCCCCGGTTTATACATCAATAACCTCTAGAAAAAATGTGTTTAATCCTTATAATTCTAAAGACAAATATTCTCGATATTTATTAATATTTTTGTGTAAAAGGCTACTGTAATCACCATCACATGCCTCACAACTGACAGGTCGTAACTAAGGAGTTGGTCGCCATATTGACTTTCTAAAATCCATAATGTTCGATAAATGCAACGAAATCTAAAATAAAATAGTACCTACCTCCAAAACTTCATTTTAATGAGATATTATCCGAATTTGAAGCGTACACGTAACGAAATAAACATTCCCTTGAAAGATTTCATTCATATATGACGTCGTTTTTTGCCATGACGTAAATTCGCCAAATCCTTCATGAAGTTTCGCGAAATTTTATTTTGATTTTATTTTTATACATTTTGGAAGCTTTAGTGCATTTATTTTAGTTATGTTTTGTTATATATGCATTAGCATAGAAACAACTGTTATGCATTTATTTTTTAAAATCTCAATTTGCCGAAAATCCCAGTATCCCTGAAAAATGTGTATCGCGCATGAATAGATTACGGAAGTAGTTTCAGAAACATGGTTTATCGAAGTGTAAACTAAGAGAAAAATCCTAATTGACCAATCCACTTCAAGTATTTATAGATATGCAAATCATATAAGAATTATAAAGAAATAGCCAAAAACTACACATCATTAGAAATGCAAAATAAATGTTAAGTATAACATGATATGCTTTGTTTTTGACTTGTTTACTTGGAATAGTTCTAGAAGGCATAAAGAATATCTGTCCTTGCTTGCAAATCTTATTGATTGAATATTGGTTTTTAATGTCATTTTAAACACACTTGGCTATATTAATGGAGGAAGCTGAGAACAACCACTTTGGCAAGAACTGGATATCCTAGTTAATTTTAAAGATCTATCTGTCCACACCTATACATTTAAACAAGAAGACCTCATTTTGTGTGTCGCTTCTCTTCCTTCCACAATAGCTTCTGTGTTCTATAGGTACAATACATAGTCGCATTTGATTTTTAGATCGTCATAACCACTACTATTATACCTTGAGGCCTCGGTTTTTAACTTGCACATGATCTTCACAGTACACGGACGGGGACAGGACAATCAATTTCGCATTTATCTGGATGTATATTATGATTAATATACTACTATAATATATTATAGAGACTATAGCAGTGCATGCATGATAGCCATGGAGAAGAAAAATTAGAATCAATAGTTAATAGCAAATACGCTTTATTTATAAAATATGTATGTTCATAGTATACAGAAACACAAAAATAATGGAATATAACAGAAAACAAAATAATAACGAGCTTTGAAAAATAGAGAGAGGGCTTAAACATATTGTCCTGTTTCAATGTACCTACAGGACTTTTTATATCATTTCTGAAATTCTCCAGACATAAAATCTTTTACAAAAATTCATCCTAAAACAGTTTACATTCTTTCAACCAAGCATTTAAGCCATGCGATTTTGCGGGTGTGTTCTAGTAGGTGTTTAATGTAGCTACAGATGATGTGAAATATTATCTTCAAAGTTTTGCTTACAAGTTTGTATTATTCTATGTATATTTTTTTTATTTGCAGTCTGACATGAGCCATCCTGGATTTTAAAGACAAGTTTTACCAATGTCAAGATTATGTGTCAAGTTCTGATATTAAAGACATTGGGTTTTTATATATTGACATGAAGTTCAATGTATTTATTTATTGATCATGTTTATTGTTGTTTGTATTACTGGGGTATATATGTTAAAATTAAGTATTAATACAAAAATGTAAGACCTAATATATTTCTTGCAAACCAAACTTAGTATTCTTATTTCGAATTTTTACTGAATTGAATGTTTTTAAAGTAATTTTGCCCCTTGAAAATGACAATTTCTCTCGATAAATTCTTCTTTAAGATTTTGTAGGATATTTGTTTTTCCTACAATATACATAAATTTTCAATTTATTTGAAGTGGCTTTGGAATTATCTGTTTTAAAATGAAATTTATTGACTTATATCTGCCATAGCTAAGAACAGTGAGGGATTTTATTTACACACATTGTTTGTTTGGTATAAAAACAGTTTTTTTTCTATTGTATTCTCCTCTTCACATAATTTTCTTTCAATTTTCAATTACTTAACTTAAATAATCATGAACAACTATTTGTTAGATAATAAACTTGCTCAAATGAACTCTATATTCTGGTGAAAATGATGCCATGGGAAATAAGAAAAACTGAATTAAATGTCATATAATCAAAACACAAATTGGACACAAAAGAATTGTTTCCACAAAAATAGACCAATCATGTTTAATTATATTAGTAAAGAGTTTGGAATCCCGCTTTCAAACAAGAAAACCAAGTAACAAAAGACAAGCATTTTAATCAGTTTGGCATCATATAAACTATTTTGATTGACACAAAAACTATTTTAAACGACATTTGATATGAATAAAATGTTCTTCACACAGTGTTGCCACTAGCACTAATATTGAAAAAATATGGGGGAAAACATTTATTAAAAAATTTCCGAAAAATTTAATAAAATGGCAGAAATACTACGAAGTATTGGTCACATATGTATGATACTCTTGGAAAAAATATGATTGATCAGCAAAACCACCATAAAACATAGCTGCAACCATTGCTTAAAAAAGAAAAATTTCTGAAAAAAAATTATGAGAAGAATTAATTGTTACCAAAGTTAAATTAAATGAAACATTTGCCATAAAAAATTGAAAAATCATGTGAAGGCCAAAATTTAAAAAAATTGATAATATTTAGTGATCCTCTTTTAGAATTGTTCTTATTTATCTACCCATCTTAATAAACATTTAAATAGACATTGCTGTTTTTAAAAATTGAAAAATGGAGATTAAACTTGTACTAGCCAGTTTCTATTAAATGTTGTTTGAGTGATAGGACATGGATTTATTCTCTCTCAGTACACCACGACTATTCTTGAAATAATTTTCATTTTTGAATCAAGTGTGTGAAAAATTGTCTTTGGAATTAAGATAGTTTCTCTAACTAGTACTTGTATAATATTTTGTAAGATATATTGCATATTAAATTATCATCTCTTTTCAAATTCATTACAGAATCATATAAATGTTGTTATCATATATGTTTTGATTTTTATTAAAAACTTAAATGTTCATTAATGTTTTATTTTGTTATCAACCTAATAACAAGAAAAAAAGGATTACCATACTACATATAAAATTGCTTTATAACAAGTTAAAGTGGTAAACAACAGCCACTTAAACATGTAAAAGCTTCACCATCCAGACTACTTAGTGTACATTCTTCCATTTTCATTTCCTACTTATGACCCATTAGGGGTCCTTGGTGTTAGAGTGGTCTTTATGGTTCATGTACAGCAATCACTTACCTGTCACCACTTTGGCTGTGATTTCTAAACCAGCTCATGGCAGGTACTTGTTGTTCAGGTTGGTACCTCTCTGTGGGGACTCTGGCTTCATCCACCAATAAAGACTGGCTGCCACAATATAACCAATGATACTATATATGTTTCACACTGTTACATAACTGGTATATAATTATATCCAATACAAAGTATATTTTCCCCCCAACATAATTACTGATGTCTTTAAGAAAGCATCTTCTGTCTTTATGTTTTTTTCTTCAAATTTAGATGATGACCAACCAATCAAACTTTTGGACGAGTTGAATAATCAAAAATAGTAAAATGGGGAGTAGGATATGTATGTAAAAGTATCCAATATTGGTTATGTGGGGCTTTCATTTTTAGTGATCATATTATATGTAATCCTTTCTTAGTCTATCCGTCTTACCTTATGTCTGTTAAAAGCAAATATATTCCATATGATAGCTGATGCCTTCCTTGCTTGAATTCAATGAAACTAAAAGGTCACTGTTACTAAGAACGGGGGGAAAAAATGAAAATTTGTTTCTGTAGGGTAATTTTTTTGGGGAGGTCTATTGATTTGGTGTCAAGTAGTCAAAAGGTAAATGTCACCGTTTAGAATTGAGGATGGCATCGACCTATTCATTAGAAAACTTGAATGTTGCCCAAGACAATCAACTGAGTGTTGAACCCTTACTGAAAAAATCAGCCTCCTGCAAGCATTTGCTGCAAGTCTGCTGCGAACTTGCTGCAGACTTGCTGCAAACTTGCAGCGAACACAGAGTACGTGTTTGCTTCAAATACGCTGCAGGTCTGCTGCAAACAATTTACCATGCAAATGAGTGTTTGCTGCAGACCTGCTGCAAACATTTATATGCAAATGAATGTTTGCCGCAGACCTGATGATAATGCGGATGGGGCAGCCGTGTACTTATGACACATTATTGTTAGACTACTAAAACTATGTGCAAGTGAAACACCACAAAATATTATAGCATTAATAAGTTTCTAAAGTTAATGGTCTCTAAGTAGAGCCATAGGAAGCACTATCTTCTATTGGAGGCGGTATTTCCGAGTCGAATCCATAGAGCAAAGTGACAACGGATAAAGGGATTAAAATATATCTTAAACAATCAAGTTGATATCGAACCCACAAATTCTACTTGTTTAACAACAACAGTGACAATATCAGCAACTCGGTTAAGTCAAAAATATATATTCATAAGAACATTTTTGTTGCTTATAAATGATTGGAAAATATGCTCCTTCCTTATAACATAAAATTGTTCGTCTTCGATAATAAGGACTTATTTTAGCTGAGATAAAGATAAGTAAAAATATGTCGTTTTATGTGTTTCAGCTTTTGATTTTGCCATTTGATAAGGGACTTTCCGTTTTAAATTTCTCTTAGAGTTCGTTTTTTTGTTATCTTACTTTCCCCCTGAAAAATTCGAATATGCCTATATTTTAGTTCTAACTTTAGTCAAACAAATAGACAGTATCATCATCATCCGGTATGAAAATGAAATTTTATTCATAAGTTTACGTCTGCCTCTGAATGATTTCGTCTTTTTTCATTATATGTATATGATATTATTCATTGCCAATATATTTTAAAGGATAACGTTCAACTCATCAAATATTTTCTTGTGGAACAGATTGATAATAAATAAACTTATAGATACCATGATTAAAAAATGTATTTGCGCCAGACGCGCGTTTCGTCTACAAAAGACTCAGTGGCGATCGAATCAGAAAGGGTAAAACGGCAAATAAGATACGAAGCTGATAACATTTAGGACTAAAATTTCTAAAAGTTTTGCCAAATACAGCTTAGGTAATATATTCCTGAGGTGAAAGGCCTTAGTATTTCAAAAACGTAAAATTTGTAAAAACAGTTAATTATGATCATATCAATGATAATTCATGTCAGCATAGAAGTGCTTACTACTGGGCTAAATGGTGATACTCTCCAAGAAATAAATCTCCACCAGTAATGGCATCGACCCAGGGGTTGTAAAAATGTTTTCTATACACTAGACACTGCAGGTAAACAGCTCATGTAGCTACAGTGCATACAAGATTGTTACATTATTTTTTTTAAGATGATTACCTTAATTTTTTAAGATATTATGTACTGGAATAGCTTTGTATAGTCCAATGAAAACTTCATTGATGTACTCAATCCAGTCAACGTATTAAGCTCACAGAGCCCATGGAGCCAGTTTGAAAATATGCCATGATGATTGAACTCAAGGAGATGTAGTGTTCTTGGCCATGAGACTGCTACCCAACTCAAAAGTAATCAAAAACATAACCAATTATTTGATTGGCATTAATACCACATCTTAATTTTTTATATGGATTAATAAAACAGTGTTAACAATCGACCACAAGTCTTTACAATATGTCAAGCTTTAAATGACTACGATTCTAGAAAAGCAATGAATAAATTTAAAGCCATAAATAGTATCAAAAACTTGCAAAATTTCCCTAAAGACAAATAAAGGCAACAGAAGTATACCGCTGTTCACAAGTAATATAAGATTTTACTAAAGACAACCGACTTTCGACGACCACACGACCAGGTAGCAGAGGTTTTTTAACCGACCCAACTACCCCTTATTATCGCGATTAGTGGAAAAAATATAGTCATGGGAGAGAATAGTTAAAGCCTATTAAGGAAAAAAATTGATTTATAATGCAGGTATTTAAGATTACTAAAACAGTGTGCAAGCAGAACTACAATAGTTATCAAAGGTACCAGGATTATAATTTAGTACGCCAGACGCGCGTTTCGTCTACATAAGACTCATCAGTGACGCTCAAATCAAAAATATTTATAAACCCAAACAAGTACAAAGTTGAAGAGCATTGAGGATCCAAAATTCCAAAACGTTGTGCCAAATACGGCTAAGGTTATCTATGCCTGGGATAAGAAAATCCTTAGTTTTTCAAAAAGTTCAAAGTTTTGTATACAGGAAATTTATAAAAATGACCACATTATTGATATTCATGTCAACACCGAAGTGTTGACTACTGGGCTGGTGATACCCTCGGGGACGAAACGTCCACCAGCAGTGGCATCGACCCAGTGGTGTACAATGTATAGCATCACCGAATTTCTTTAGAAAGTGGTCTCTTAGTAGAACCTTAACCTGCTGCTATAGGAAGCACCCTCTTCTATTGGAGGCTATATTTCTGAGTTGAATCCATAGAGCAAAGTAACAACGGAGAAAGAGACATGATGCCAAAAATATATTTAAGACAATCGAGTTGTTATCGTACCCAGAAATACCACTTACACATATTTAACACCACCAGTGACAATGTCAGCAAGTCAGTGAAGTCAAAAATATATATTTGTCAGAATGACAATTCTTGTTGCTTATAAATGATGGGGAAAACTAGCTCCTTCCTTTTGACATAAAATTGTTGGTCTTTGATAAATAGGACTCCATTATTGTAGCTGTGATCAAGATAATTAAGTATATTTGGTTTTATTTATTTCAGCTTTTGATTTGCCATTTGATAAAGGACTTTCCGTTTTGATTTTTTCTTGGAGTTCGGTATTTTTGTTATTTTCTTTCCTCTCAAAAAATTCGAGTATGCATACATGTTAACTCTATTTGAACAATGTCACAGTAAGATTCGGTATAAAATGAAATTTGATTCCCAAGTTTACGTTTAACTCTGAATATTTCGTTTTTTCATAAATATATATGATATAACTGATTGTCAGTATGTCATATTTTGTTAAAAGTGAACAAAAAAAGACAAAAAGGAAAAACATGCTACATAGATGAGCAAGTGAACATAAAGCTTGAGTTTCTTATAAACAACATATTAGTTGAATTTAAAGGTAGTCTTTTTTAACAACTTATCGGCATTCAAATGGGAACGAACTGTACGCCTCTACTTGTCGATCTCTTATTTTCATATGAGTCGGAGTTACTTCAGACACTAGTCAAAAACAAAAAGGTCAAAGAAACCAGATCATTTAATTTCCCATCCAGATATATTGATGATGTTTTTTCCATTAACAATCAAAACTTTTCTGATTAGGTTGCATTAATATATCCTCCAGAACTAGAAATTAAAAATCACACAGTTTCCTTTGTCTCATTTTTAAACCTATTCCTTGAATTTGACATATCCGGTAATCTCGGTACCAGAATCTATGACAAACGAGAGGATTCTAATTTTGAAATTATCACCCCTTGCAAGCTACCCATTTCACCTGCAAATTGGATATATATTTCCAAACTCATTCAATATTCAAGAGCTTGAAGGTGATACCAATAGTTTGTTCAATATCACAAGTGTCTGAGCAGAATCAATCGATAGATACCAAATAAACTCATCAAATAAACTCAATAAAATTGAGAATGGAAATGGGGAATGTGTCAAAAAGACAACGACCCGACCATAGAACAGACAACAGCAGAAGGTCACCAACAGGTCTTCAATGCAGCGAAAAACTATCGCACCCGGAGGCGTCCTTCAGCTGGTTCTAAACAAATATATATATATTAGTTTAGTGATAATGAACGCCATACTAAACTCCAAATTGTGCACAAGGAACTAAAATCAAAAATAACACAAGACTATCAAAGGCCAGAGGCTCCTCATCATAGATAACAGGACTGAAATTTTATATTTGCGCCAGACGCGCGCTTCGTCTACAAAAGACTCATTTAAATAGTGACGCTTAAATCCAAAAAAGTTAAAAGGGAAACAAAGTACGAAGTTGAATAGCATTGAGGACCAAAATTTCTAAAGGTTTTACCAATTACAACCAAAACAATCTATTTCTGAGGTAGAAAAGCCTTTGTTTTTTTTTTAAATATTCTAAATTTTGTAAACAGTAAAATATGACCATATCAATGATAACTCATGTCAACATACAAGTGTTGACTACTGGGCTGGTGATACCCTCGGGGGAATAGACCTTGTGGAGGAATATTCCGTATTAACTTCACAAATGGACGAAGGTCTTGAAGTAAAGTTTTTAGTTATCTTTTTAATTACGTGTTATAGTATTCTTTTATTTGTCTGCGTAAATTATTTCTTTTAATGTGTAGTATTTTTTTTGTCGATATCCATTTGACGTTGATCGGTACTTGTACATCCCGTCATTGTGTTATTGTGCTATGGTAATTTTTGTATTCTTGTCTTTCGTATTTGATTGATTGATTGTTGGTTGCTTAACGTCCAGTGGCAAATATTTCATGCATATTCAGGACGAGAACAAGTTAACAATAAATACAATAGGTAGGTCTTGTAATAATACAGGCCATCCAGGATGATGGTCGGGGAAATTAGGACTGCCACTGGAAAATGAGGGTATATTGGATAGGGACAGAAATTTTGCCATGCAACAGGTCACCTACTGACCCGTCAAAGAGTTGTTGCAAGGGTTCTTCAAGTGCAAAGAGCGTGGCACTCTCTTTACACAGGGCATCGGATTTAACTCCCCATTATGACCGAACGTGGCTGCAAACTTGATACATCCTGCACAGCCAAACGAACGTCCCACTTCGGCAAGCGTTTAACTGCCGGTCGGGAGAAAACCAAGTGACCATATTGGTATTCCCCAAATCACCCTTCCGATATCTTTCGTATTTGTTAATTTGTTTTGTCTATATACATTTTAATTAATCTTTTTTAACATATTTGCTTGTTGTTATAGTGTTTAAGATTATAGCACAATGTTGACTGGTATACCTTTTGACACTTTTACCCATTATGTCTGTTGGTTTTGTTCACACATCGTTGTCATTAAATGGGAGTTTTATTCGACTGTCATACGAGTTAGAGGTTAAGCTAGCTATAAAACCATGTTTAATTCACATTTTTTTTTCATTTAGAAAATGTCTGTACCAAGTCTTTCGCCCCTTATTCAGGAATTTGACAGTTATCATCCATTCTTTTGATGTGTTTGAGCTTTTGGTTTTGTCATTTGCTTAGGGACTTGTAGAATTTTCCTCCGAGTTTGGTAATTTTCTTATTCTACGTTTTTCAAAGGATAAAGTTCAACTCATCAATATTTTCTTGTGAATCCGATTGATAATAAAATATTTCAAGCCTCTGTAGCCAAATAGCTCATGTACATGTAGCTACATTGCATACAAGATGGTTACTTCTGCAGATAAAAACTATATCAATATTCTTGGTTGCCAGGAATAAAAGTAAATATTGTTTTGTTGAACATGTTTGAGAGATGACCTGTCCGCAAAGATACTTTGATTGTACGGACAATCGGTGCTGTCGAGAGGGGATGTGTTGTGGTTGTGCTTGGCCGGCCTGCCTAAGTATGGAGTAAGTCAAATAAGAAACAGAATACCGATAAAAACCTTGTACCATTATTTAATCTAACGATGCAATAGTTCCGTTCGGTTCACGTAGACATGAACGTCGTAGAAATATATGGACATCTCAATGGTTCATCCCTGCTCATTAAACTTTTTCGAAAACTTTTAATTGGGAAAATGAAAGGACTACTTTTTGCAAACAAATACAGCAGATAAATAATAACGGAATTACAACAACAAGATTAACCAAACAACAAATAAGATTCACCAAACAGTGGTACTCGATATTAACATTGCCATATAAACAGGAGGTTTAGTTAGCCATAAAACCAGTTTCAACCCAACATTTGTTTCTTTAAATTTCTTAAAATGTCCTGTACCAAGTCAGGAATATGGCAATTGTTATAAAACAGTTTCTATGTATGTTGCGTTTGTTTTTGTCGCACTTTGACAGTCCTTCTGTTGTTCAGATGTTTTCCTCTTATACATGTTATGGTTGATGTGTTACCCTCAGTTTCAGTTTGTAACCCCGATTTGTTTTCTCTCAATTGATTTATGACTTTTGAACAGCAATATACTCCTGTTGCCTTTATTTGAATGCTTGATTTTGAAAATAATCAAAAATAGTAAATATGCAATATTGAAGACCCTAGGATTGTAAACGTTAGATCAGTATATAAATAATTTAGTGAAACGAGATATTATCAGTAATTTGTACTTCATTGGATATCCGTGATAATAGTACGTTATTATTTTGAAATCAAATGATAAAGAATATTCGTAGTTGATAGTAAGAAACATTTGGGTTTGTTTTTATAAGATTTCTGTTTTCGTCTGACATTGCATATGCTTTTATGTTGTAGGTAGCCCAAACATAATATGAACCAGAGCACCATACGATAAGAAATCAAACAACTGTTACATGTACCATCAAACGCAGAAGACCTTAAAGACGAAGTCAATAAGCATAGATATAAGATATTTATTGCCAAACAAAATTCATTTAATCAAGTGGAAATCACGATTTGCGAGTAAGAAATAAAACTGTGTTTTGTTGTATGCAAAGCAAGTCTTATGTATTTGACTAAAACATTGGATAAAAAATGATCAAACTTGAAATCATTCAAAATACCAATTATTTAGGCCAAGTACGACTGGGTAAAGGTAATTCTCTTTGAGGTGATAATAACTGTTGTGTCATCATTTTTTAAAACGAGCCATTTAATTTTAACAATGAAGCTTATAATTCTCTTCTAAGTTTTTGAGTACCGAAGTTCTGATTTTAAATTTGAATTTTCACTCCTCAACTTTCAGACTATCAATTGTACTGTGTTTTTTTTTTTTTTTTTACCAAATATATTTTTTCATTTTACAAAATGAAAATAATAAGATTCGCGGATGAGAAATTGGTCTACATGTCATTACAAATTGCATGCAATAGTAACCAGTAATCATTGTTATACTAAAAACTCGTTCTTATATTTTCCTCATTTGTATATCTTGTCAATGTTTTCTTATATTGCTACATTTTCTGTATTTCAAATTATTGTATTAATCTATCAGAACAGACAATGGAACGATTTAATCGATAATTCTCTGTGACATTTAGAATCAGGAAATATTCTTTATAAATGCCTTAAATAAATTTTTAATAGATCTCTTAATCTCAACTTCTTGTCGTGAGAAATCTTAAGAGATTTAACCAAATATTTTGAATGCCAAACACATAATTGCCTTCATAGAGCGACACTGTAGCTACTTATTGTCAATCGTAATTTGTATTATGTCAAACATAATTATACATTTTAAGTCCTTTAATACAATTTCACTATGAAATTCGTCTTAAAGTGAATTAGCTTTTAGCTTAACAATGCACTGCAGTAGTTCACAAATTAATAATTAAAGTACTAAAAAATTGTTTTGTGTGCGTAAAAAGCATTTAAAGTGCAAATACATATACGCAAAACAAAAATTAAAAACTCCCAAGACAAACTTTGTTCAATAATTAAGAGTTCCGCAAGGAATATTTTAAAGGATAAACGACGAGTAACAACCAGATAATGTAACGAATCAGTCATCTGGTAAAAATATTCGTATTAGCCATAAAACAGGGTACGAAAAGTTCTTAAAAAATCACCCATAGAAAATAGTTGTTTTTAGGTCTTATCTACTTAAATGTGTTAAAGTTTGTATCCATTATTAAATGTTTTCAAGAAATATCCAAAATATTTAGTCTAAACTTGTTATGTATTGACTCTACTATTGAACAAGACTGTAATCATGTCGACAACAATAAACTTTAGTTGTTCTACTTAGACTTTTTTTGTTAAGATGCCCCGGAAATTATATGGCACGCTTTTTACACGCTTTTTACACGCTCGATGCCACTGCTGGTGGAGATCAATTTCCCCTAGGGTATCACAAGCCCAGTAGTCAGCACTTTTGTACTGACATGAATTATCATTGATATGGTTATATTTATAAATTATCTGTTTACAAAATTTTGAATTTTTCAAATACTAAGGCGGTTCTATCCAGGCATAGACTACCTTAGCTGTATTTGGCAAAACTTTTAGGAATTTTGGTCCTCAGTGCTCTTCAACTTCGTACTTTATTTGGCATTTTTAACTTTTTTTGGATTCGAGCGTCACTGATGAGTCTTTTTGTAGACGAAACGGGCGTCTGGCGTATATACTAAATTTAGTCCTGGTATCTATGATGAGTTTATTTACTGTTCTGTTCAAGTCTTCATTTGATGCTTCTAAATATCATTGACCATCTAGGACCAAAAATAATACAAACTTGAAATATCATTGACCATCTAGGACCAAAAATAATACAAACTTTAAATATCATTGACCATCTAGGACCAAAAATAATACAAACTTTCCAAAGATTCAAAGGTCGGAAGTAATTAGTTCTCCAAACTAAACACAAAGTCAATTACATTTCAATTATTTTGTTTTTAACACGAAAGTTATCAATCAATCAAAACAAATCTTTGGGCAATATATTAACGTACATCAAAACTTGTAGAGCTGAGAATAAGGATGCCTTTGCTTAGTGTAATTAATTGGTCTCAAGTGGTTACTGTCTCGATGTTCTCGTAGAAGCGTGAATCATTTCTTATAAATAACGCTATAATATGTGTCCCTCTAGGAACCAAAAACTGTAGTTTTCTTCTCGTGTAAATTATATTCTGCTTAACACAAAACAATATTATTTTATTTTCCTTGACACTTTGTTTCAGAAATAGTTGAGTGCACAAAAAAAAACGATAATATACGTTTATTTACTGTGTCTAAAAGAAGTACATACCTTCAAACTTCATAAGGGATTCCTCCAACAGGAGTCAAGGTGTACCAAGGTACATCAGTGTAATTTTTTGTGTACACTTAGATTTGTCATATTGTAGGAAACTTAAATTACAATCATGGGACTCAGACTTGTGTCGGTCTTGCCGGTTAACTAAAATGTCCCTTTTTCTCATTTCCTCAAACTGATGAGTTTAGAGCATTGGGATGAAATCAGATTTTGTAGATTTTTCCAATTAAGTAATTTCAATTTGTTGTGATTTTGTCGTTTCCTATTATATTTGATTTTGATTCCCTCGGTGTTAGTTTGTAACCCTAATTTGTTTTTCGTTTAATCGATTTATGACTATAGAACAGCGGTATACAACTGTTGCCTTTGTTTATTTCAACTTCATTCATCTTTGAGGTTTTTTTTGTGCAATTTTTATATGAGTTTTTTTCAGGTAAACAGTAAGTATACAGTTAGTTTGTTCAGGTAAACTTGATTCTAAACGATAGAATTAACACACTGTTCAGGCAAAATCGAGACTAAAACGTCTGATGTTTATCAAGTTTACATTGTGAGTTTGGTCTGGTATATATCCGAGTCAAAAATATTTCATAGTTCAAATGGTCTATCTAACAAACTCGATTCTTCGATTTGCGATCACACCTGTATGAGAATTCATTAAACAATCATATCCTTGTAAACTTTTATAGATGGATCTTCCATCACTGTATTGGATGCCTAAACTACATTAGTGTCCTTACACACAACGGTATATTGCTGGGTCTTCCAAGTGCTCCACGAAACATCTTTCTAAATTATTAACATCCATTTTATCAGCAATCAAAGACGGGCTTCAAAGTTATTGTGAAACTGCATATTCTAGAGGGGGCGTGAATCAGATGTGGATACTTAAAAATTCCAAAGATATTTTAGAGTACATACAATCTAACTCTCTTTCATCTTGTAACAATATTAAAACATTTGACTTTTCTACTCTTTACACTAGTATTCTACATTCCAAACTAAGAGACAAATTGAAAGAGTTGGTATGGCTTTACTTGATCAAAAAGAATGGCCAACGTAGATACAAGTATCTTGTCTTAGGGAGGGATAAATCCTACTTTGTAAAGGACCACTCTGATTCAAACAAAAAATTCTCTGAAACTGATATTATCAAGATGCTTGATTTCTTGATTGACAACATATTTGTTACGTTCGGAGGACGTGTTTTTCAACAGACTGTCGGCATTCCAATGGGAACAAACTATGCCCCTCTACTTGCCGACTTGATTCTTTATTATTATGAGGCTGACTTCATACAGGAACTTCTTAGGAAGAAAGATAAGAAGTTAGCAATATCCTTTAACTATATTTTCCGCTATATAGATGTTGTTCTTCCACTTAATAATTAAAAATTTGGTGACTATGTGGAACGCATCTATCCCATCGAGCTAGAGATAAAGGATACCACAGATACAGTTAAGTCGGTCTCATATCTTGACTTACATCTAGAAATTGACAATGAGAGTCGGTTGAAAACAAAACTTTACGACAAAAGAGATGATTTCAGCTTTCCAATTGTTAACTTTCCATTTCTAAGTAGCAACATTCCAACAGCACCTGCGTACGGGGTACATATCTCCCAATTAATACGATATTCCCGTGCTTGCATTTCCTATCATGATTTTCTTGATAGAGGGTTGCTGCTCACAAGGAAGCTATTAAACCAAGAGTTCCAAATGGTGAAGTTGAAATCATCCCTTCGTAAATTTTACGGAAGCCATCACGAGTTGGTTGACCGTTATGGAATAACCGTTTCACAAATGATATCGGATATGTTCCTTACGTCGTAACTACAATCCCCTTCCCTTTCATGAATGTGACCTACCGAATTAGACTATTTACCGGATTTTTTATCACATAAGCAACACGACGGGTACCACATGTGGAGCAGGATCTGCTTACCCTTCCGGAGCACCTGAGATCAGCCCTATTTTTTTTTTGGGGGGGGGGGTTCATGTTGTTTATTCTTTAGTTTTCTATGTTGTGTTATGTGTGCTGTTTTTTGTTTGTCTTTTTCATTTTTCGCCATGGCGTTGTCAGTTTGTTTTAGATTTATGAGTTTGACTGTCCCTTTGGTATCTTTCGTCCCTCTTTTATAGAACATTTCAGTTTTCATATTTTCCATATATTTGAACCTTTTTTGGTGTGGAGTCAATTTTTCAGAACCTATTCCTGAACCAGCAAGGAAAAAATGCACATCAACATAAAATTACATCTTTAATTGAGATACAGTAACTTATTAATTTTCATCAAGTTTATTTTCAAAAGACATACATACGGCACATATTATATTATATATATGTATTAACTGTATGAATGAATGAGCTAGAGATAAAGGATACCACAGATACAGTTAAGTGGGTCTCATATCTTGACTTACATCTAGAAATTGACACTGAGGGTCGGTTGAAAACAAAACTTTACGACAAAAGAGATGATTTCAGCTTTCCTATTGTTAACTTTCCATTTCTAAGTAGCAACATTCCAGCAGCACCTGCGTACGGGGTATATATCTCCCAATTAATACGATATTCCCGTGCTTGCATTTCCTATCATGATTTTCTTGATAGAGGGTTGCTGCTCACAAGGAAGCTATTAAACCAAGAGTTCCAAATGGTGAAGTTGAAATCATCCCTTCGTAAATTTTACGGACGCCATCACGAGTTGGTTGACCGTTATGGAATAACCGTTTCACAAATGATATCGGATATGTTCCTTACGTCGTAACTACAATCCCCTTCCCTTTCATGAATGTGACCTACCGAATTAGACTATTTACCGGATTTGTTATCACATAAGCAACACGACGGGTACAACATGTGGAGCAGGATCTGCTTACCCTTCCGGTGCACCTGAGATCAGCCCTAGTTTTTTGGGGGTTCATGTTGTTTATTCTTTAGTTTTCTATGTTGTGTTATGTGTGCTGTTTTTTGTTTGTCTTTTTCATTTTTCGCCATGGCGTTGTCAGTTTGTTTTAGATTTATGAGTTTGACTGTCCCTTTGGTATCTTTCGTCCCTCTTTTATAGAACATTTCAGTTTTCATATTTTCCGTATATTTGAACCTTTTTTGGTGTGGAGTCAATTTTTCAGAACCTATTCCTGAACCAGCAAGGAAAAAATGCACATTAACATAAAATTACATCTTTAATTGAGATACAGTAACTTATTAATTTTCATCAAGTTTATTTTCAAAAGACATACATACGGCACATATTGTATTATATATAATATTAACTGTATGAATGATAGGATATATAGAGCATATACTAATTATACAATAACTCGACTACACATTTTACTCCCGAAAAATATATAGAAGTCAGCATTTACATGATTAATGTCTATACAGTACGTCAAGTAATACAAAACCTCCACCTAAGTCTTCTAAAGGGGTGATAAATAAAACAGAACCTGTCCTAGAACTTCCATAAATAACTTGTTTTCCAAAATAACAAAAAAACATATGCATTAATTCAAAGGCGACAATAATATACTCAGTGATGACGCAAATGCAGCTATTCCGAATAATTCTTAACACAGATATATATGTTCTGTTGATTTTCTAGTAGTATTTCCTACTTTGTTTAAGTAGGCCACCCATGTGATTATTCCTGATTATATAAGCTTTATCAATACAGAATTGGTATTTGACATTGGATACAGATAACGTCGGTCATTTCTATATAAAGTGTCATTCTTTGTCGATACTATTACATGAAAAGACAATCAATCATCTCCAGAGACCTATCTATTGTAACAACACGCAAACATTGTAAAGATCAACTTCAATTAATTGAAATTAATTACATTGGTGCAAAACTTAACTAGAGGCAGGTGTAATTTATACCATCAAATTACCACAGATACAACAATTAAGTATATAATGTAAACCATATGGTCCAAACATTCTCAGACTGTTCTCGCTTTTATTTATCTTTAACAATGTATGAGGAAACAATGGTAAAAAAGGACATGTGGGTTAAACGTCTATAACACAGTATCCAAGGACAACAATTACAAAAGAAATCAACAGGACAACATGCAGTCTTTTAAAATGAAAAGTATACAACTATCAACACGTTCGTCTCTTTACCCGTTTAGCTTGAACTTCATAATCACAGGTAGTTGTCTCTGAAAACAAATCCAAACATGCTATAAAAAAAAGTAATATATATATAGGTAGTTTTCTTCAGAGACAAGTATATGTGATCATTCCCTTTTTATGTTGCTTAGTCGTTGAAGGATTGAATATAAAATAAGGAAAGATGGTATGATTGCAAATGATGCAACTATCTCTATCAGAGACCAACATGACATAGGCGTTAAATGTGTTCACGTAAACATGAAGTTCAGTGTTTTGTTACTTTTTGATAATATGTATTAAGCACCAGTTGTAAATATATCGAACGAAATATGACACAATTGATTGCTCATTATTTGCTCACCGCATGCAGCCTCAGCAGATATGACAGGAAGTTTGTTAGAAATATAAAGTGTTTTGTAAATACTATGTACAATCATACTAAAAGCATTATGATATATTACTAGTAGGTGTTATAAACAATCAGTCGGTTTTTTGGTTAACGTCTGTAAGACAGCTGTAGAAATTTGTCATTCTTGCGTACTTATAGTCTGTGAATAGAGGAAATAGAGCCTGCATGCACGTGTTAATCGGCACTATTTGCTGTACGCATCCCATTCCTTGTTAGCCATACTTAGTAATATATCATTCCTGTACAATTGTAAACAACACCAGTGATAATATTGTTCGTGCACGCGTGATAACTAGCACCAGAAATGATAAATGCAAACCAGCAAAGTAATGTTAACTAAAGACTAGTAAAAATTGTGTTCCTGTGGGTGTGATAACCAGCACCAGGTATGGTGCTGTTAATGCATGCGTGCTATCAAACTCTAGTAATGATTTCTTCCTGTTCATGGGTAAATCAACACAAGTCAGTCGATGTTTTTGCACCAGTGTAAACCAATGATATTGTTCATGCATGCGTGTTTATCAGCAACAATAACAGTATCCTTCCAAGACGCGTATTAAACAGTAATCACGATATTGTTCCTGAAAGTGTGTTAAATGGTAATCATTATTCCTTCACGCGTGTTAAACAGATCAACAATTATATTGTTACCAAGTAATGCTTTTGGTCTAGCTCTCGTTAAACACAATACCAGTAATTGTTTTACAACACGGATGTGTGTAGACCAGCTGCAGAAACGATATCGGCCCTGCACAAGTGCTACCAAGCTCTAGTAATGGTATTGTTCATGCACGCGTGTTATAGCCAGCTCTAGTAATAAGTAAATTCTGAATGTTGGCTAGCAAGCGCTATTAATTGTATTGTTTCTGCTTGCGTGTAAACCAGCACTAGTAACGGTATTGTTCATGCATGAATGTTAACCAGTACCAGTCATGGCATTGTTCATGTATGTGTGTTAACCAGCACTAGTGTTGGTATTGTGTATGCTTGTGTGTTAACGCTAGTTAGCGCTAGTAATTGTATTGTTCCTGCATGTGAGTTAACTCGGATTTGTAATTTGTACTCCTGCATACGTATTGTAAACCAGCACTAGTTATGGTAATGTTACTGCATCCGTGTTAATCAACATTAGTTAATGTATAGTTCCTATTAACGTATTAACCAGCGCTAGCTGTGGTATTGGAAACTTCATATTCTGCGACTTTGTTTGTGTTGATAAAAGAAATGGTGATATATATGTGCTGTAGTATTAATCGGTTGTGTTCTCTAAGAATTCGTGTCAGAAATAAATAAATATTGTTACCAGTGACAAAAGCTTTCACTGTACGTAAAGTTTATCGTACACGTCTTCATCATTTCCACATAATCAGGTTATAGCTATGATATTATTCTGTCTGTGTTTGCAATAATGAGAAAAACAAAAAGGAAGTATACTGTGAAAATCCTCATATGATTGACACCACTAGTTGAATAAAAATCATCACAATTATTTTTTAGAAGTATACATAATGGTAGATGTGAGACTGTAAAAATATCCTGAATTTTACAAGATTAAATTCGTCCTTCTCAAGAAGGTAATAGAAAATAAAATACCAGACTCCTAAGAAAATCCAAAAGGGAAAGTCCTTAATCAAAGGCAAAACCAAAAGCCCGAAGACATCAAACAACTATCATATTCCTGACTTGACAAAAAAAATGTTCTCATGAATAACAATGCTTATGTTTTGGACAGATTTCTAACAAGGCTTTGGTCTTGACAGAAATCGTGGTACATAATCAATCGACTGTCAATATAACGTTTCACTTGTCTGTAGGGATACTGTATGTTAAGCCCAACAAACTATTGGTTATTGGAAATAACATTCATAATGCGTTAAAAATCTCACATTTTCATGACTGTTAGAAAAGTAGTTACAAGGGTTTATACTGTGTGTTTAATTTGAGCATATCACTCACCTAATTTCTTAAATTATTTTGAATTTAGGAGTTTATCTAAAATGCAAATGTTTTCAAAAGTTTTGGCCTCGGTCACCACTGAAGAGACTTTTAAATGTTCATCTGGTGCAGAATGAATAGTATCGTTAATGTTATAACTACTCCTTGGTTAATCCTTTTGCTGGTGTACTATTAGTTCCCGAGTAAATCATCAGCACATTAACAAGTACGCCGATACTTGCATGAAAATAAATATATGTTAGCAAAATGTGCGGATACAAAGTTTTTCGAAATTATCTGAAATTAAGGAATATATCTACCTCGTGCAAAGCTTAGATTTTTTTGCCCGGCTTTAGCTATTCTTTTGTGTCGTGTATGTTTATAAGCTCCTAATTTTTAAAGAAATTTTGGATTTCAAACAAATTGGCCTCGAGCATTACTGCAGAGATATTTATTGTAGAAATGCATATTTGGTTAGAAAAAAATGGTACCATTTATGTTATTGCAATATTACATTTTAGGGCCGCATTTAGGACTTCTTGGTCCTTCTACTTTAAAAAAGGTTTATTTTAGTGTAGGTATGTGAAATATCAGGCGCATATTTATGGAACATATTGACAATATTGATTTTAAACCCTTGTTTGAAATGTTAATTTCAAATAATAATTACGTTTTATATTAACATTGGAATTGAAAATACTTTTATGGTTTAGATAACTCTATGCTAGTTATATTCACAACTAAGCACCATTGGGATTTGAAACAGGAGAATCATATGCCTAAATCAAATAGTGTACTGTTAAGTCTTGATATTAAATATGTCGACAATTGACTAGAACTAACAATTAAGAATTGGACTAAATAAATAACTTGATCAAATCTATCAATTAAAAAAAGCGTGAACAGAAATAAAATGTCATTTGACCTGAACCAACGAGGAATTTAAAAAGATTTTCTATTTTTTATTCTGGTAATGCACAATGCAATATTTTTAGATTGGAGCTGGCGTGCAGTCTTGTATACACAGTTAATTGTATTACCGGAAAAGGTACCTATTGGCAAACAAACTGAATGATTTAATCAGTATTCCTTTGTTTGACATGTCCAATGTATTGAAATTTAAATAATTAATAAAAGTTTCATAATATTATATTATCTATTGGGTTTAAATGTATAAACATTTGATATTTTAACCGAATGTATTTTACCTCACCATTTCTCAATAGACAGAGTAAAAGGTCTGGGTTAAACAGAATTCAAATATTGAAATATCATGTATAATGCTGATTTCTGTTTACATTACAGATTGAATGTTTTATGTTGAGCTTAGAAACCGATCCTGTTCCGTTTGATCGGATTACCGAAGTCGTATAATTTCTATAACAATATTTTGTTTATTTAGAAAAAAAAATACAATTCATAAGATAGATAGGAAAACAAGATCACAACCACTTATATAAATTCTTTTCCCATTACAACAATAATTTTACAAAAATAGTCATCATAAAATAAAACCCTTGAAAAGTTCATGAAAATGAAAATAGCAAAATTGTTTGCAAGTGTAAGTGGAAACTATGATTACCGGTATATAGTAATACAATATGTTATACAATTACAAACCATCACGAGTTTATGCATAACAAACGAGAAAAATGGTATCGAAACTTTCGACTTCAAAATAAAATCTTGTAAAAGTAAACAGTTTTTATGAGCCTGTTATTCAGTGGTTGTCGTTTGTTTATGTTTTAGATATTTGTTTTTTTATTCATTTTATATATATAAATAGGGCCGTTAGTTTCCTCGTTTGATTTTTTTGACATTGTCATTTTGGGGCCTATTTTAGCTGACTATGCGGTATGGGCTTTGCTCATTGTTAGAGGCCGTACGGTGACCTATAGTTGTTAGTTTCTGTGTCATTGTGGTCTCATGTGGACGGTTGTCTCATTGGCAATCATACCACATCTTCTTTATTTATATTAACAATTATCAGTTTGACATGTATTTAGTAGAACGCTTGTTAATCAGCATCAGTTAAGGTATTGTCCGTATTCACTAGATACCAGTAAGGGTATTGTATGTGTTTTAACCGACACTTGTAATGATATTGGTCCTCTATGTGTTAACCAGTAATGGTATTGTTTCTGCATGCCTGTTAACCAGCACCTTAAAGGTTAGCAAATAGTTGATTACGCAGTCTTGTACATATAAGCAAGACATGTTCCGAAGACTTTTACCAATCCTCCCTCCTATATAATAATATATTGGAGTATAAAATATTGTTTTCGTGAATGCCTTAAAAGACTTAGTGCATTGATATGTTCCGGGAGATTATCCCAGGTTTAATGATATAAATGTATAGCTATTTAAGTGACAAATAATTTGCGCAGGACAGGTATAATATTTTTTTGCATTTGAAGTACATCTTAAAATTTATGGGGGATCAGATCTAAAAGAAAGACTGGTGTCCTTTGATTATACAATTTGTGAAATAGCTAAAAACAAATTTGTCGAAGTGTTACTTATGTCTCTAATCTTCATTTCCATTGAAGTAAACCTATACTAGCTAGCTTCTTATTACCTATAACTAGCTTTGCGAAAAAGTAAAAATTAAAATAACAAAATAACTTACTCCAAGGAAAACTCAAAACGGAAAATCCGTTATCAAAAAGAAAAATCAAAAGCTTAAACACATCAAAGTTAAACCAACTGTCATATTCCTGAGTTGTCATACCTTTTCTACCTCAGAAATAGATTACCTTAGCTGTACTTGACAAACTTAAAGGGATATTTTGTCCTCAATGCTCCTCAACTTTGTACTTTATTTGGCCTTTTTATCTTTTTTTATTTGAGCTTGACTGATGAGTCTTTTGTAGACGAAACGCGCTTCTGACGCAAATACAAAGTTTCATTCCTCGTCACTATGATGAATTTAGGTACAACCACTAGGTTGATGCCACTGCTGATGGAGTTTTTATTACCTGAGTGTATCATCATCCCAGTAGTCAGTACGTCAGTGTTGACACTAAATATTATTGATATAATCATTTTTATAAATTTGCAAAACTTTTACTTTTTGAAATACTACCGCAGGAAGGGATTACCTTAGCTGTATTTGGCAAAACCTTTAGGAATTTTGCTTCTCAATGCTCTTCAACTTCGTTCTTTATTGGCCCTTTTTACACTTTTTTATTCGAGCGTCACTGGTTAGCCTTTTGTAGACGAAACACGCGTCTGATGCGAATACATAATTGTAATTCTGATATCTATCATGAGTTTATAACTAATATAAAAAATGGTGGGTGTATCCTTGTTTTATAGTTAGCAAACGTAACACTAGTATAACATAATTCCATTATTATAATATTGACAACAATTTGTGTGAACCAAACAAACAGGCATAATATATAGATAAAACATTCAAAAAATGGGACACAGCAGTCAACATTGTATCTTAAATACGATAAAAAGTTTAAAAAAACAAACAATATCAACAAAGAAAAACATAATGCCATATAGACACTCTAAAGACAGAGCACCTAAGCAAAAATGAAAGACAAGAATACAACGACCGAATGTATAAATATCGAGCCATGTCAAAAGGCTATTTCAAAAAATGGAATAGACAGTGAATGGTTAAAATATAAAAAAAAAACAAATAAAAAAAATACTGTAACAGTTAATTTAGACGATAAACAACAGTCATCTTCACAAATAATACACGATGGTCTTGAAGTATAGATTCTAGGTACTGACGTTGTTTATCATCTTGGTGGCGTGTTATAATATTTTTTATTTGTCTTTGGAATTATTACTTTGACTGTTTAATCTGTTTAGGTTGTGTCCGTTGGCGTGGCTCGGTACTTGTGCATCCCGTCATTGAGTTATGTGCTATGTTTTTTGTACGGAATTTCCGTTTTGAATTTTCCTCGGAGTTCGGTAATTTTGCTATTTTACTTTTTATTAAGTTGCATTTCATGATAGACAGTTTAGCACATCTTTAATTTTTGGGTTCATTTTGGAATAAATTATATATCATAGTTCAACATTTAATCAAAGCATATTGATACTAACAAAACACCGTATCGTTCATTTTAGCGAAGACTATACCTTTTTTACTTCTATCAAATGATCTTTACGCAGCGACATCAAAATCAAAGCATCAAACTTTATATGAAGGAAGATCACGAAATTAGAGAAATTTACAAAAATGGCTTATATTCTATTGCGAATCACATAGATAGGAACAAGTTCAGTCATAAAAGTTAAAAAAAGAAAACTATGTGGAAACTTACGAACACATGTTTAAAAATGATGGATTAGGAGTGAAGATAGGAGAACGAATTGTGTGGTTGGTAAGTCAAATATAATTTTTATTGATTTGTTGTTCTCTAAACGAACTACTAATCACTTTCTTGTAAACAATATTATATAATACAAATATAACTAGCAAATTATTAACCTATTATGCAATCATCAAATATTTTATTGGAGTAATATAACTCCTAGTGTGCTGGTTTAATGCTATCACAAATGGAAAACAGAATACCTATGGGTTTTAAAGGTTTTTTTCAAAGTTATTATTTTCACGTAGCAGATCTAAAAATCAGTTTTATTAATCAAATGACGAAAGTGATTTATCACAGAACTGGCATAACAAAATCCTCGGAGGACAAACATTTTGTTTTGAAAATAACGAATATCAATTTAATTGGTAAAACGTTTATTATTTTCTGAATTTAATGAATACAAATAGGATCTTTAAATATCGAATGTCAGGATTAAACATACACAGGGTAATCAATCATATTCCTTGAATCGAGATGACACATATTTTAGCACGTAGAGGTATTTTCAATGAGCTGTGAGGAACAGATTGCATAAAAAGAATCCATTGGGATACAAAAGGGGAACAAATAAAAAGAGTGAATTAAACATCTGAAGTTGAAGAAAAAAAATAACACTATGACGAAAGAAAAGATGAACAAACCAAGTTCTCAAAACACAAATAAGACGCGTAACACGCGTGACATCCATCGAGTAACTCCTGTATACACATATTTAAGGATCATTTGGAGGATGTGCAATAAAAGAGAGGAGAAAGATACTAAAGGGACATCAAACACAAAAAAAGTTGAAAATAAACTGACAACGCTATGGCCGAAAAAGAAAAATGCCAACAAACAAACAAGAGTACACGAAACACATCAAGAGCAACTATTTAATCACCATCGAATAAAATTCCATTTAACTCATTGATAATTCTACATGTTTTGTTTTCGATTTGTTCTTAAACAACAGTATTAAAAAATCAATCCGAGAGAACAAGACAACATCAGGTGACGTTTTGTTGACATTATAGAAGTTGCTCGTTGCAACACGAATTTATGAGATTTTAACCATGTATGATCACTATATTTTCAACAACACAAATTACCTACCTAAAAATTCAAGTAAACAAAGACTGTCATGTTGACCGTTTTATTTTTGTACTTATGTGCATGTGTTTTTTTTCTTTTACCATAAATTAATATCCGTATTTGTCATTCATTGATCCCACAGAGTAATTGTAAATAAGTATAGGATAACAACTGTCATATTCCTATTTTGATACAGACATTTTCTTATGTAGAAAATGGTGGATTAAACCTGGTTTGATAGCTAGCTAAACCTCTCACTTGTATGACAGTAACATGAAATAGACAATAGACAATAGACAATAGAAGAAAAGTTCTAAAAATATTTAATTTTAAGCCGACCAACCTTCACATGCTCTTTGAAAATTTTCAGTACTAATCGTAAAAGTCGATTAGGCTTGAATTTGTTTCATTTCAGTTTGACCTTTATTTTTTTTATAAAACCTGATCTTTTCTAAAAATAACCAATCAGATAAGCCCATTGACTGAAGTTAGGAAAAGTAATAAATACAGCAACATCAAAGTTAAAAGGATAAAAAAAAACATTATTATGATGAATTTTCACCGTTAAAGTTAGAATCTCTTTATTCCAATAAAAATACATTACCAGAACGTATTAACAAAAGAATAACAACTTATAAGAAATGAAAGCTATATTCATAAATACATGCCTATAGTCATATGTTATGTTATTGAATAAGAATGTAAAAGTACAAAGTAATCATTAAAACATGTCTAATATTTCTTACAAAACACACAAACGCATAGTAACCCCATTTGGTATCATTATCGTATTTCGGAGTAACAAATAATCATTTTAGAAATCTTTGTTTGAGAACTTTCTGGTTGCGAAGAGAAACATAGATGTTCCATTTCAGTTTGGCATTTCAAAAATGACACAAGTATTTTCGTTCATTGAAAAGTTCATTATATGTTAGCTACGACTAACTTATGCTTAGCCTACCAATAACAGGAACGGAGAGTCTTTCATGCTTACAGATATTGGCTTTATTGAAAAACTAGCTTTAAGTGCTTGTATTGTAGCGATGATGCTCTGTTATTAGTGAGAATTCCAATACAAAGATGTAATGAAGGAAAATTATTGGATTTATATTGTAAGTACATGACGGATTAATAGTGAAATGGACAATAGTAAGTCGAACCTTTTATTTGCTTCATATGGATAATTCAATTATATATTGATAATGACATAATTAACAAATTTTTGCCTACCTCAAATCTTACATCGAGTATATCTTTACGCTATTGTTGATGTATATCGTTAGTAAATGGTGGATGCTAGGGAAATACACATAAGTAAGTTAAACCTTTTATAGATAACTTGATTTTATTGTAAAAAATTTAGACATATTCAAAATCTATATAAATTTTCTGCGCCTTGCTTTTTTTTTTTTTTTTTTACAAAAATGATGCTTTTATTTTTTGATTTTATATAAACTTGACTGAAATGTCATTTTACCTTTTTCTCTACTGACTCGCAAAATATTTTCACAAACTTTCTTTTGTTTTCTATATTTTCTTAATGACGTTACCGTATGAATTTATCTCTATGTACAACAGACGATATTAGGTATAAGAGATTATTATTTCTGTATCGAATGAATATACTTTTGTTTGAATTAAGCAATTGTAGGCAGGTTCAAGACAAAATTATCATTTGGAGTTAAACACACAAACAATTTGTTCTGATATGATTTTTCAGCATTGTTTTTATTACTAATCTTTTGCTTTGAATAAAACAAGACGTGAAGCTGCCTTATATTTTACGTGACTATTCAATTTAATACGTATTCAAAAGTTACATAAACAAAATGCCATGGTATTCGGTGCAATAAAAACAATTATGTTTCTGACAGCTGTAGTATATCACATTGCAAAGACACATGTATAAGCAAACCAATAGTCCAAAACACATATTGAGGCACCTTGCGCAGATAATATGTCTTGTCTTGGACAGTGTCAGTGAGACGGTTGACGATTGCGATTGTTGTTAATATGCATTTCAATCAATCACTACTTATGAACACGTCAACTTTTAACATTTTATCAGTTAGATTTAGCGTCCCATACATTCAAAATTGACGAACTGAAATCTTTATTGTTAGGTTTGGTATCAACATTCAGTCACGAATGTTTGCGGAATATTTGCAAATGTTATTTTTGTTCATTTTATCTCTATCATTTTGGTGGTTTATTATTTATCAATGCAGTAAACAATTTTACGAACAAAGATCGGAAATTATAATAAAAAATCCGGGTTTGTTTTTGCTAAATCGAATTATTACTTATGAACAGCGGTATACTACTGTTGCCTTTGTAAAACATATATTACAACCTCCTTGTTTCTGCGACCATGCTCTTGATTTTTTGATTTGACAATTAAGTCGGTATACTATTATATGAGTTAACATCTGTATGTGATCACATTTTTAATATTTTTAAGCGTTAGAAATATAAAAATTATTTTCAATGGTCCAAAACTACTGAAATAAAAGACATCAACATAGCATCATAATTCCTTGATTTTTCGTTTTATAGGATATTTCACCGCACACCTCAAATAAATTTCAATATTTGAAAACCGTTTTTTTTTTTTTTGTATATAAATCTGTCTCTCTTTTGCAAAAAAGTGAAACCCTCACGGGTTAAAATGCAAACATAATATACAAAATTGACAAGAAACATAATACATGATAAATGTTTTAAACAAGTGAAGTTATAATTAATAATATATATATTTAATACTTTAAGTATATAAGATACGTCGTTTGTTTCAATGCTTGAAGTCATAAGTTCGAACTTGGTTTGAAAATCTAATATTTTTCACATTTAAATTTGTTTCTTTTAACAAGATATAGTGAAATTTGTTCCGAATACTACATATATTTTGATTAATTCCAGAGAGGCTTTAACTTTGTGACAGAGATTTGCCATGACGAAAACTTTAAAGACAAATTTGAATCAAGCGATACATTAGTCGACGCAGGATCTGGTTTTACAGACTGTGGAAAGAACCTATATTAGGTGAGGAATTATGCATGTTATTCTGTTATTGTTAAGAAGATATAGAAAAGGCTGATTTATTGTTTTTGTATTGCATTTATTGCAAGATAATTTAAATAGACTATTGAATTGTGAATAGCTTTTGTTCGTGACGATTTAATTTGACGACAATCCTTACTGGTTATACTTTTAATTGTCAAAGCGCTAAAGGAGAGGCGAAAGATACTAAAGAGACATCCAAACTAATAATTCGAAAATTTACTAAGAAGCCATTGCTAAAAATAACAAAAATGTGTCCAAATGTACCCGACTCGCACTAATTTTCTATGTTCAGTGGACCGCGAAATTGGGATATAAACTTTAATTTGACATTAAAATTATAAAGATCATATCATAGGGAATATGTGCACTAAGTTTAAAGTTGATTGGAATTCATCTTCATCAAAAACTACCTTGACCAAAAACTTTAACCGGAAGCGGGACAGACAGACGGACGGACGGACAAACGAACGGACGCACGAACGAACGAACGAACGCATAGACCAGAACACATAATGCCCCTCTACTATCGAAGGTGGGGCTTAAAACCCAACAAACAATATCACACAAAACACAACGTAGAAAATAACAGGCTAAGAAAAACTAACCCCACCCTAAAATTAGGGACACATGTTATTCATGTGTTTGTTATTGTAATACTTTGAAAGGCCAGTGCGACATGATATCGTCTTCACGCATTTTTTAATTTTATTTACTTTTTTTCAGAAAATATTTTTACAGCCTATGGATGGGTTTTAGCCATCTCACATTGTGCAGTGTACAATTTAATTTTTGTTCTGTCATTAAAAAAGGTGACATATTTGATTCTCCTATTTAAATTTAAATGAATTATAGAAGCAGTTTCTGCAAATAATCGTAATCTCGGTTTAACCAAGTAAAGTAAAATTCAAATACAATAGTTTTTAATATTTGTATTTTGATTTGTCAGATTTTGTTTTATTCATATTACTATGAGGTAGTACATACTGTCTAACAAGTGAGAGGTTTAGCTAAATATAAATACAAATTTAATCCACCATTTTCTACATAAAGAAATGTCTATACCAAGTCAGGAATATGACAGTCGTTTTCGATTCGGTTGATGTTGTGTTTTTTTTTCTTCGATTTTTCCATTTGATAAGGGACTTCTCGTTTTGAAGTGTCCTTGCAGTGCGGTATTTTTGAAATTTTAAATTTTTATGTATGGTTAGCTGTTAATACTGTTTTTTTTCGTAAAGAACACTTCCATTGATGTTGACGTTTCAGTTTCGTTTAATATTTAAACGCAAACTGAACAAAAGTCCTTTAAATAAATAAGTTGTATTCCCCCAAAAAAGTTCAATTATGTTCTTCATACTTAAATAGAAATAAAAAACAAACATCTTGTTAGAATAAAGAATAATAGATGGTATTAATCCCTTATACAAAATTTCTTAAATCAGTTAAAGTTAATGGAAAAATTCCAATGAATATTCCGATCGAATAGCTCAAATACTACAGGCACTTTCCAAATACATGACTCATTACACAAAACCTCCTACTAGTGCATAAATTAACAATTCTACATTGAAACTTGACATGATAAAGCCAACCTATTCGTCAAATTTGCAAATACAGAATAGTCGCTAAATAAGGAGAATATGTCTATCCATTTCAATCCTAGTATGTACGAGTCGTAGTTATTTGTTTCTGTTATTCTATAAGCTGGTATAAACATAATTTCGTCAACTTCATATTTTTCTTCGAAGTAGAAAGTTCCAGATGCCAAACTGTTAAAAAATTATTACTTCTAAATAACCCTTGTGTTAAACAGTGTAAAAGTGTGTATCCGTTCGTTTGATGTGTTTGACCTTTTGATTTTTCAAGATGATTAAGGACTTTTCTTTTTGAATTTTCCTCGGAGTTCAGTATTTTTGTGATGTTACTTTTTACTCATCTCTTAAAATAATTTACTTTTGAAAAAGTCAGTAATAATAAAATGTATTGGAAAGTCTACAGTCTCCAATTTTGGTTTCAATACGCACCAATCGTAACAGAAGTGAATATGGCGGAACTGTTTGTAGTATTGCATAATTTTGAAGACGGAAATTGTTATCAGCAAAAGTATTGTTACATTGATAAAGTCTTCGTCACCCTATTTTGTGACTGACATTCCAATTATTGCCGATAATCTCGTTTTTTCAAACAAGAGCACAAACCCTTTTCTCTTGAATTTAGTTTCTTATGTAAATGACTGTGTAACAGACACAACACAATTAACGAACAGCTGTTTCTAACAAATACAAATATAAATACATTTAGACATACAATTCAGTGCAAATAAAGAAAGAGTTAATGAGTGCAGTTACATATGACTTCTTATATTTAATTCAAAATATAATATAAGATAAACCAGTTTACAACTATAATAAAAGAAAAAAAAAGTAAACTGGCAAAAATATTGGAATATTGTTTGCGTATGACAAATACAAAATTATAACATAATATATTAAACGATTTAATGTTTAAAAGTTTTTTTTTCGATTGAACGAACACAAGAGGAGTGGAAAAAGAGATAAGACGGAAAAAATACCAAAAGAACATTCTTAGTAATCAGCTGAAAATAAAACTGACAACGCCATGGTTAAAAAAGACACAAAACAGTTTTCAAATAAAGTTTGTTAAAAAAAAAACCTTCCAAAAGATTTAAGGTGGTACCTAACACTACAGGGAGATAACTCTGTAATATCAGCTAAACGTTGTATTCACGTTGTATTGTTAAGGGAATATTAAGCTTCTCGTTGATCAAAACTAGTCTTTGTCAAACTGCTATGTAACCAGTGTATTTTTCTGATAAAATGGTTGGTTCAAATTTTTTGAAATTTTTATATTTTTGTCAAAGGGTTAAAGTAAATACTTTGTCAAAATTTTATGAAAATTAAACGAGCCAAATTAATTTTAGTAAAGGTGTTGGGTACCACCTTAAGACGAACCATATGAATATTAAATAACAAAGCCTATTTAATAATTTGCTGGTCTACAGTTTGTTTACGTTAAGACAAGTGTGTTCATACATGCATGATATATATGCTTACAAAAGCTCAGAGATATGTATACGTACAGGTGTTAAAGCGAACTTTTCTATAATAGCACCAGACACATACACATACTCAATTGATCAGCAACCCCCCTCACATAAATTCATATACGAAAATATAAGTAATATACATTTCTAGTGAACAAACGATTTATCTATCATTCGTATCAATCTACACTGTTTTTCTAATATCAAGTTTTCTATGCAAATCAAGAATTTCTTAAAATTTCAAAATATTTTATCGTTGTCTCGCATTCTCATGTATCAGTCGAAGTAAGTTCTAAATCAGAAAAAAATTGTGACCGTGTTCAGTAGACTAATAAAACAAACGAAACGACTATTGTTTCTTGATCTTTTCTAATTCCAAGAAAACCTTTTATATTCAAATCGATATCGTAAAAGATTTGAGTAATTGGTTTCCATTATATTGTTTGAAACTGATAATTCTATTATGTGACTTGCAATGACACACTAAAGATAAACTGATACGTAAGACACCAAAAAAAAAAAAACATAATTAGTCAAAAACGAAATCTGGTTGCTTATTCATATATTTATTGATCTAGTTATTAGTTCATAATAGATATTTCTCTCTAATGTAAGCACTTTACTAGTACTCGACTAATGCACCAAATCACCCACTTTTAGAGGTAACAATTTGCATTAGAAATTTACATGAACAGGCCTACATGTTCGTAAAAATGCAAATGGTAAGAAAAGTCATGTAAGTTGGGGAATATATATCAGGTCTATTCTTATAGCAATGCTTGATAATACTGTTTCCTTTAGTTCTTTCGTAAGCTGGTATTATTTTTTTGTCTACCGAAGAAATAGATTTCCATAGCCGTATTTCGCAAAACCTTTCACCATTTTGGGTCATCAAAGCTCTTCAACTTTGTTCTTTATTTGGCCATTTTAGCCTATTTCATTTGAAAGTCAATGAGTTGTCTTTTGTCTAAACGAAAGTGCGTCTGCCGTAAAATATTTTAAACCTGTCATTGATGATGAATTATTTTCTCGACTAGTTCTTTATCCACTAGGCGAAAAAATCAGATGCAAAACTTCTAAATAAACCTATTAGTGTTGCACTCCTATTATCCATATTTCTATATAACGTAATAACGTATGCATACCCTTGTTTTCAAAAGAGACACCAATAATAATATCCTTATTCTTATTGTCCATCTAAAAATGTATTCGAAAGTTTAAAGATCAGCACTTGCCTTCAGTCTCCAAAAAATGTTTATACTTAAATCAACCGAAATAGAAACATATCTGATAGATCTGTCATTTGTATTGCATAATATTCCACTAGGAAATCGGTATAAAAAGTATTATTAAACTCACAGCCTCATGAAGTGACTGACATTCCAATTATACTCGATAAACTATTTTTTTCAACAAGCACACACTCGTCTTTTTTAATGTCTAGTTTCGTATAGCCTTAACAGCTATAGCAGACCAAATACAATTACCGGACAGCTGGTAATAACAGATGCAAATATATAGATGTAGGTTCTAACTTCGAATTCGGTACAAATGAAGAAATAATTTCTGAGATTTTTTTTTACATAAAATAGTGTATGCTATTCTCTCATAAATAAAATCGACGATCTTTCAAATATAAAAAGATGCAAAAAATTATTTTACCAAATTGCTAATCTAATATTATTATATTATGTTTTTCGAATGCTTCGTATTGAAATATTAATGATATAGACAAATCTGGTAGTCACAAAACATCAAGTTTAAGGTCAATTGTTATGAGAAACACGTGCTTCCTTAACATTTTATTCACTATTTCCATTAAACGTTAAACGTTTAACGTTAAACCAATTCACAACCGTTACAAAAGAAAAATAAAGAAATACTAGTAATAAAATTCATTAAATGGTCTTTGAACCCAACAAATATAAAGCTGCAATATGAATGAATGAATGAATATTTCAATATTAAAGTGCAACCTGAATTATAGCAAACAATGACATAATATACAATCAATTTTCAGCCAGCCAAATAGGCTTATGATGCACTGTACAAATAAAATAAATAAATAAATATAGTTCAAATTTACACGCAAATTATAGCAAATAATAAAAAGCTATATTATAATATTAAACGAATCTATTTAAGCAATGTTCAAAAGAATTTCGATAGTTTGTTTTTTGGTGTAACATTATTTAATCTTAAAGCCTATCTGAGTAATTATTTTATGGTTTGTATTTCTGGTCAAAGTAAGTAAAACAAAACTATTCAAGGTAGACATGTTGATGAAAATTAGGAAACGAAGGGTCCAAATTTCGTACAATGGCCTAAAACTTCCTGCTATCACTTCATTTTTATATCTGGTGATAAGTTGTCTCTTTTGCAAACATACCATATCTCCTCATTTTTATAAAAATAATTTCTTGATCTTTCTAACTAATAGAAAACTTTTTTGTTCAAAGGGATATCATGACATATTTGAGTAATTGGTTTCCGTAGAATTGATTGAAGATGGTGAGTTGATTATGTGACACGCAGTGACACGCTGTAGACTGTAATCAACATATACTTTCTATTGATACAAAAAAAATAATTATAGGCCAAAACCTTCTTGCTTATTCTTATATGAAATAATTTATAATTAATTTGTTTATGCATATGAAAGATTTTTCTCTGTGAAGTATTGCTTTTCACCGAATAATTATATATTATGCCATCATTATTCCTAGTAAAACAGAAGCGAATGAAACCGAAGATGACTGGTAAAATGCATCATTCCTCTTTTATCTTGAGACATTAAGATAGAAAAAATTTTCTGGGCTAAATGGTGACGATGACAAGATTTAGTTATTTCGCATTCTACCAAAATAATAAAATTTATCCTTATAGGAGTTTGTTATTTTAATCTTAATCGAAAAAGTTTTTTTAACTCATTTTCGTCTTCATTATATTATCTTAAAACATATAACTGACAACGCCATTGTTAAAAAAAAGAAAAAGACCAACAGACAATAGTGCATAAATAAAGGTAACAGTAGTATACCGCTGTTCAAAACTCATAAATCTATGGACAAAAAACAAAATAGCATAAACATCACATAGTAAATTCAATTGAATTCATAATTTATTTTAACAAAATTTGCTGTAAATTTTTAAACACCATTCTTAATTGGTGTAAGTATCTTGCTCATTCATATCTCTTATTCTAAAGTCCAGTTTTATCATTAATTTGGGGTCTTTTATGTTTTGTATTTGACATATTTTGGCCACTAGCATTACAGAAGAGACATTTATTGTCGAAACATCCATGTGCTTCGATGAAAATGGTGTATGTAAAGATATTATTTAGAGAATGCATGTGTTTACCACAAAGATTTACCTTGATGACAACATTATAATATATTTGGTTCTATATTCTTTGTGAACAAAGCCTATTCTCACCGGAATTCATACTTTTAGTGCCATTCCTTTATAGTCTTCAGTTATCTAACATAATAGACTAGTTCAATCAAGGAAACATTTTCAAATTGTAATTATTGAACATTCCAATAGAAAGCATGTTCTTTAATTAAGACTGCACATTTAAGCATTAGTGTAATTACACAACGAAAATGTATTACTATGTAAAATACTAATCATGCATTCCCGGAAATAATTTCCATTACAATGTAAGCTGCAAGGTAGATTACAAATTAAAACTCGTAAAACATCGAAAGAAAATTACGAAACTAGTTTATTAAACGTACAATGAAAACCCATGTGTCCTTCTTTCAAAATGGGTAATGGAGAGCAAGGTATTCATGACTTGATAATATTCAAACTGTTTGCCGGGTCCGTGCAAAAAATTATTTGTAAATGTGAGGGGTGGTCTTAGTAATTAAAAACAAATATTTAAATTTCGAGTCAAATATCGGTCTGATGTGTTATTATCCATAGTTAAAGGAATCGTCTTATAAAACAGACTGAGTATATACCTATAAAAATAAGGAGATGTGGTATGATTGCAAATGAAACCAATCAATACAAAATGAAGTATACCGTATTTAAATCATGGGTTAAACTCAGTAATCAGGGAGGGTTTTAATAGTGTGATCTTTTAGTGAATCATAGATACTAGGATTGAAATTGTGTATTTGCGTCAGACGCGCATTTCGTCTACAGAAGACTCATTAGTGACAATCGATTTTTTTTTTAATAAACCAAAAAAAGTACGAAGTTAAAGAGCTTTGAGGACCACTCTAAAGGTTTTGTCAAATACAACTAAGGTAATATATTCCTAAGGTAGAAAGGCCTTAGTATTTAAATTTTCACTGAATTGGTCCTTTTAATTAAAAGTTCAATGATTTGTCGGACTCGGTAAAGTCGTCAAAGAAACTAAAGATCTGGATTGTTTCTACCACACTTGGACAATACTTTTGACATCAGTGACACATATGTGCAAAGAAAGTGAAGCACATCAGGATGAGGTCCGTAAATAATTTGAAGAGATGACTTTGAGTGAGAAAATCGTGACAGGAAAAGCATGCACCAAAATATCAAAATAATATATATTCCACAAACAGAATTGCTGAAATGATGCTACATAGAAATGAAAACGCAATTGGAAAACTGAAATTGTCCCTGTAATCGCAAATAATGGTTCTCAAACGATCATCTTTGTCCATTTCTGGACATAGACAAAACATATAAAAATATGAATCAGATCTAACTGTAACTGTGTATCCATTTTGTCACGTAAAATGGATTAGTATAAAAATATTCACAAAAAACTTCAAATTACAGTGAGGATACATTTTAGATCATAAAATATTACCAGGGCAAACACATTTGAGGAAATTCCAACTTCCGCCTACATGTATAAAAGTTGAGTTATTGGCTAATCAGAATCAATAACAATAGTAGAAGTCAGAGAATGGAAAGTCAGCCAAACACTGCAATAATAGTTATCAAAGGTACCAGGATTATAATTTAGTACGTCAGACGCGCGTTTCGTCTATATAAGACTCATCAGTGACGCTCATATCAAAATAGTTATAAAGCCAAACAAGTACAAAGTTGAAGAGCACTGAGGATCCAAAATTCCAAAAAGCAGTAAATACAATTAAAGAAGATTGATGACCTAATTGCCTTAATGGTTCTGATATTTTCTTTAATTATTATTAGTACAATAACCAGGCATATAATGCAGATTATAATTGATAGGTTTGGCTATTATTTGTATGGGTCCCTTTCGGTAATTAAGCTCTTCACGTGTTTTGGAACGTATACATACTTGGCTTTTATTTTATATTTGTCTTTGAGCATTCCTGATGAATGTAATTTGAGAACAGAGCAGCGGACAAGTCAAATTTATAGTGTTTTTCGTCTTTCTGGCAATTAAAACAAAAATTACTATCCATTACACATGCATTTATGTATTTAATTTGAAACTTAATTTAGCTTAGGTTTCAATTTGTTTGTCAAAGTTTTATAAGTATATATATACATTGAAGGAGATTTGAGTAAATGAAAAAAAAGAATAAAACCCACAAAATAATATCATATTAAAAAAGAGTTTTTCTAACTGGTAAACAGAATGCCTATTTATGATATATAGTAAACTTTCTGTCGCCCGAAGCTTGACCGAAGCTTGAAAACATTAACACTATATTTAAAAAGTTACTTCTACAAATCTAACGCCAACACCAAGCTATTTTTAAGAAAAGAAAAACAATTAAGATATTACCAATGACTGAGAATGTCAATGTATCTAAACTGGGACAGCCACATGAATATTTGGCGACATAAAAAAGAATTTATTATTCAATCCCTCCCCCCCCCCATCATCTTCGTGTGATTAAACTAGATATAGATTAACCTATGAATTACATCAATCGGCAAATAAATATCATAAATATATACAGGGAAATATGATTGATAGGATATGAAGCTTTGTAAAAACAGCGTACTTTAGATTCCTATCTCATAAATGTGTCGTGCCCCATGAAGACATGTCACCTTTTTCTGGCATACTATTTTCTTAAGTTATCTGAGGTCGGACTTTCAGTTTACTCCTAAGTGTTATGGACGGAATGCAGGGAATGACAATTGAAGTGTATTCCTTTTTATTTTGGGGATGACTGGGTATAGAAACAATAACCTCCCACTCGTAGCGTGCGTGATTAAGACGAGCATACTACAGACGAGCGTATTATAAAGACGAATGTACAATTGAATTAGTTCTCAAGGATAATTCTACAAATAAATGAATCCATAGTAGTTTAGTGCACAAGACCCTGAATGTATGTCCACATTGACCGAATTCTTATAATGGATCCAATTTGACATAAGCTGCATGACTTTCATAGGGATCTTTGTTTTAAAAAAATGTCCAGTATTATTTTTAAGTATTGATTGACACTGCGATTTTATATTTATAGAATATTTGCATCAATGAAAAAACAATTTGCATTCAGTAGTTACACAGGTCAGAATAAATGTATTTAATAGAATCTCACATTATCGCTTTAAATAGTGTATTCCTTGGGGTCTATATTTAAGCAGTTTTCTTCACTATAGGGAATAAACTACCGTACATTTCAGTGTCATTCTAAAATTGCACGGTTTAAATTATATATTTATAATGTCGGAACAAATAAACGTTAGTTGGAAATACTCAAAACAGTTATAAAGCTGGGCCAAGTCTGATTTTTCTTCGGGGTTAACCTCGTATACATACTATTCATATTCATAACAAATTTAATACCGTTGTTATCTGTTTATGGCCGTGTACTTGACACTTAATCTTGTTTCAGAAAAAACAACATGTACTTACTGAGTTTGTTTTATTTTTTTTAGAGCAATGGACCTGAAATGGAAGTGAAAGTTATCATGTCAAGAATAATTGATTTTAGTTTGTTCATATGCCTGACGATTTTCGTGTCTAATGTTTCGTTATTGAACGACACTGACGTTTATTTGTATCAGCTGTTGAATATTACAGATACAAATAGAACTGAACGAGGAGTGTTGTCACATGTAAGAAAATTGTCTACTGTATCTGATCGAAACGTGTCAAATGGGGAAAGTTTTTACGCCTCGAATACAACAGAAAATATATTCAAAACTGATGACTCAGACACAGAAAGAAATACCGATTACGTGAAAGAACCATTGAAAGATTTAGACAAATTTGATATGTTTAGGGATAAAAATAAATCAACTAATAATATAGGAAGAACTAATACAGAAACCCCAGTACACACCATGGCATCTTTGTCATTATCTGATTCTGAATCAAGAACCGAAACGATGATCCAGACGGAGAGAAATAATCAAATGAATTATACAGTTCCTCTAGGAACAGATACACGAAGTAATAGGTCTAAGGAACATTTTATAGTCAATCAAACAGATTTGATGACTACAATAAAGAATTTTCTTAAATCAAATTTTACTTCTGTTCGGACTTATACAGAAAGCACTGAACAGAAGCGAAACTTATCTGAATTTACAACATTATCTGAGGAACATTATCAAAATGTAACGAAAGTAATTACAATAAACAAAGAAGATACGACGCTAAATCTTAGTCAGATGGGAACTACTATTCACGAAGAAAGACACTCAACAGCTACAATGAAGTACTCTGTACATCAATCTCCAATCCGAGTACAGCATCACCATCCAATGCACCACTTAAGCTTAGGTTGGTAAATGTATTGCAATCTTGATATTTATTTATTATGCATAATCCCTTGAAACGGTTTGTTAGTTCACTTGTATTCAAATCAACTTGAAGGATGAAACTATAAATATTTGAAGCATCAAATATATTAGGCTTATAATTTTGTAACCAAGCGCGTGTTTCTTATAAATATGACACCCTAAAAACGATTCATTTAGAGGTTGACCAATTGATATTCGGGGGAGGGGAGGGGAGCAAGAAGGAGGACTTTTAATTGAGAATGCAATGTTAATTTTTCTCTGTTGCCATACAGTACATAAAATAAGGTTCTTGTCTGAATAACTTTTGATCACAAGTATTTCCGGCATTGTCCTGGCAAAATATTTATTTTTCTGCTGTCTTGAGCAAAGTTATTTCTTTCCATTTATTACCTTATTACCAGGCCAGAATATTAATTTCCGAATTCTGCACTTGCCCATGATATTAAATCGTGCATTCCGCTAACTTTATCGTTCGGACTTTACAGATTATCCGTTATTTGTCTATGATAAAGAGTCAGTTAGAAATTATTTTACCTAAAAGTTTACTCTGACGTCAAAAATTGAATTCTTAATGTTTCTATTTATCAAAGAAAGTGTTCACAATATTATTGGTTTATTGGGACATTTTATTAGAATGTTCATTTATGTATGAAACCGGTACGGTAATTCTGTAATCTCATCATTAAAGAAGGATTTTTTTTTAAATAATCCAATTAGAGTTCATTTGACATGAAAAACAATAACATGCACTGTACAATGTAGAAGTCTTATTAATTTTATAATGCATGTGATTCTTTTATTGAACAAACTTGGATATTGCTTGTTGAAAAGATTTTTTTTAACACAGCGAAACAATGAATGGTGATCAGAGATACCAGAAGTTTATCATATGACAAATGCGCTGTTCTTTCTACATGAGAATAGTTATAATAGTTACCTTATCAGGACATTAGCAATTATGAAGTCAAAGAGAATTGCAAATAAAATTCTAGCCTCGAAAATGATATTTGAACGTAGCTGATGATGATTTGTTGTTTAACTTTCAGTGGCAAATCAAATGCATATTTGGGACGAAAACATGATAATTTGACTATTACAGCTCTTCATCTTTTATATAAGCTTTGGATTTCAAATATTTTGGCCACGAGCATCACTGAAGAGACATGTATTGTCGAAATCCGCATCTGGTGCAAGAAAATTGGTACCGTTAATTTTATTATTGACTATAAACCCTGTTTTGTACTATACTGACACGCTAAGCTGTATTTTGAGTGTACTAGATCACAGGAGAACATGTTACCCTGACCGGGCTTATAATTTTGACTCCGTACCGACCTGTTTTGCTCTTACTACTAAATGCCGGAAGCTTTTTTTGATTTTAAAGATTTAAACGTTTTATGATTATTGTTATTTTAAAAAACTAACACACAACTTGATTTGAATGTATTCACAAAGAGTGTTGGCTACTGGAATAGTGATTCCCTCAAGGAAGAAACAGTGATTTTGATCCAAAGACAGTTAAAATATTCTTAAAATACCAAAGTAATACATTTTTGTGTTCGAATAAAAAAAAAGTTTTGACGAATGTTTGCTTAATCCGTTTATGTCCGTTGTGGAAACGCATTCGTGTTTCGTGTGATTATAGTAAGGAAACCTACATCTCAAGATCTATAACTGTTGCATGTGTTAATGACTGTAAATAACCAAGAATACTTTAACTAGATATGAAATAAGACGATAGTAGTTTACTGATGTTTAGATATAAGAAACAAACAAACATGAGGGTTTTCTCCAAGGATCGTAAACAGGTACGTGGATTTGCAAATTCACATGTTGTTAAAATGTTACAACCGGGTATAAGACATAATCGATTAAATTACAGGTCATGCTATGATACTACATGAAAACTTCTATTACTCTATATAATCTATATTTTGGTTTTGTTAAGAACGTCGAAGGTTTGGTGAGGAAATATTTATGCCCCCTTTGACATAATTTGGAAAATAAAATATCCCATCTAATTTATTAATGTATGAATTTGAAATTTTGTGACCAGCAGCACTAGAATGTTAACTATTGTTGGCTGATAATAACCCGAGACTAGATTTTGTTTTCTACGTCCAATGGTAGTGACGTTCTTATATTCGTAACTTTTTAACAAGCAAAAATTAAAAATTAAAAGATTTGGTTGATGAATAAAGGCAACTATAATACACCGCTGTTCAAAAGGCCATCAATCGATTAAGACTAAACAAATCCGGGTTACAATCTCAAACAAAGGGAAACACATCAAAGGAATGAGTAAAACAACGAAACAAAAGAAACACTAAAGTTCAACTACAACGAACGCCAACATTCATAGAAACGAACAACAACTGTCTGATGTCTTTGTTTAAATTGTTTCACATTTTGTCCTGTCAGGCCCGTTAAGCTGACTTAACGATATGAATTTTACTCATTGTTGAAGGCAGTACGATGAGGGTCATAGGTTAATATATAATTGCTTAAATATACGTTATCTAGACTGTTGGATGGTTTTCTCAGTGACAATCTTACCACATCTTTACCTTTACTTATAAGCATTGTTGCTTTTTTACGAAACTCACAGGTTATGATGTTTTTTTAATTGTCAGCTAGTGACTGGTCATTGATTAGTTTGTTACTTGATATAGAACAATCTAAAAAAGGGAAATAAAGGCCCAGTTTTTAGACCAGCACCTCCACATCATTTTTGTTATTCTATCTTTTCATTTCACGAGTTATGACTATCGCTAGTAATGCCAGACAAGGTAATTTAACGATTTATTTCTTATAATAAATCAGTTATTTTCATCTGTCTACAGGATATTCATTTTGCGTGTCTACACAATATTATCAAAGATAATATGATATCCAATGCATATTAAATGGTCAGAACTTCCTTTATGTCAGTTGATTTATCTGTGGCAAAATCTATTAAGGCAACACTCGATTCATTGCTAGTCTTTTTATATTAAGACAACTCGTGTCATATTGTATCTTTTGTAATGGAACAACAAGACATAAATCGCTGTTTGGTACTGACAAATAAGTACAATAAAGAATCGAAATCTTTCTAGTCAAATTAAAAAGACCTATCTATAGGGAATTGTACAATGGTTAACGTAATTGCATTTGTTTATTCCTTTCTATCTGAGTTGAAGGATATGCCAAACAGTCCGTTTTCACTTTTGATCTTGTTTACCAATAAATATCGGTTATACCTACTTCCTAGTTATCCCAGATTGACATATAGCTTATTTGAAAATTGGTATTTGTCTGAAAACTACCACGCAACATCTACTATTCTAATTCCGGTAATCTCCATATTTTGTTTAGCTACTCTAACCTGATTGTAATAGCTTTGAATATGTATTCAGTATGGCAATGCCGAGATTACTATAACTACTTTGTGATTATGTTAAAAGGAGGTCAAGCTTTCCTTTTTGTGTGTAAATTAGAACAAATGTTAATAGGTAAAGTTTGAAGAAAAGTGCGTCTTAATATTAAATTCATATTTTTTACCAAAAATTCTATATGTATTCATAAAATTCAAGCGTTATTTAGCCTGATACAATGCAGTTTAATACAATTATGATAAAAAAAAAATTGAAGTTCTACATCATTTTGGAAACCTTTGCTTTCCGCCTAAAATGAATTGAATTTAATGGCAAAACTTTAGTTATTGTAAGGAATGTACTACCTTAAATTATTAAGGAGATATGAAATGATTGCTAATAAGTAAGTATCCACCAGAGTTCAAAAAATGTAAATGTAAGCAATTATAGACAACCGTCAGGCCTTTAACATTGAGGGAAAAATACATAACGTAAAGTCGTCTGTAAAATGTAAAACAATTAAATTAAAACGACAAAAACTAACGGCCGTATCAGTTATAACAAAAAAATAAATACGTAAATATCATACGACAGACATGAGCCAACGACAACCACTGCATTACATGCTCATTACTTGGGACAGTCTCATACAAAATGTCGCTTGGTTAAACATGTATGTGTTCAACCCTATACTAACATGGAGAGCACACCACAACTTGAGAACAAGGTGAAAAAATAATTAAAAAATCGTTACGTGAGAAAAAAGTTAAACAAAAATTCCTAACTGTAAGGTAAATTGAAAAAGGGGGAAGTCCATAAAAGCTGACATGTTTGCGTTATAACACACACACATTTGCGTTAAAGGGTATACGGTACAGTTTCGATCCCATGATGATTTGTTTTACAAACATCTCAGAATATGATAAATATTCTTTGATAAAAAGTGATGAATATTAATTTCAATCTAGTGAGTTAGCTTTTTAAGATACCTGGATAGCAATTTGAATGTAGAGAACATAATTATGATAATAAAACATCTTCATCTTATACATTTATTGCAAAAGGGTACCTTGTTTGAATCAAGCTAATCTTGTCATTGACATCTAAATACTAGTATTTTGTCATCGATTTTTAAAGAAAGTTTATGCTTTTTTTTTTAGATAAGTTTGTGATTTAGAATTATGAAATCAAGTTTTCATTCAATTCAAACAATCGTATGTGAAATAGCAGTCATACAACCATGACAGAACTTCATATGAGTAATTCTCATTTTGATTAAAATGCCAGTCTCTAAAGAAAACAATCATGTTATTAATCTTAGCTTCAACATGGTCCTTTGAACTCGTTGATTGAATTCGTGACTACTTTTTTTTTTTTAAAAAGATGATATTGAAAAGACAAAATGTCGTTATCAAAACCTTTACAGTACACAGTAACTGTTTGGTGTAAAACTGTGTACCTAAAAAAGAAAGTATATTTACCTTTCAGAATTCTTATTTTATATTTTGTAAATTTAATTAAAAGTAAACTTGTCTCCGATTTACCGAATCTTTGACAAAATTCATTTTCATTTTAAAGAAAATGTATTCCAAGTTGTAATTGTTTTCTGTCATTAAGTATGTGGTGGAGACATTAAGCTGTAGTCTTTCGGAAGTATCCTCAACATCGAGTTCACTGTGGTTTATGCCATGTAGGTAGTAATTGAAATTGTTTTTGTAGCGACAGGACATCAATGATTTAAAAGTCAAATTAAATAACTTTGCAATGCGTTTACTTTTTTTCTTTGGGAAGGTTCTTTGTGAATTCTGCTTATTACAGGAATGAGTACAAAAACAAATCGGACAGTAGTAATGCATAATAAGTACCATCAAAAGTCTCTGAAATATCCATCAGCAAATGTGTTGTCCATTAAAACTTCCAGCACTTAAATGATACCTTTGGTTTATTTGTTGTGGTATTCAGTGTGCTTTTTCACAAGGAAATTTTGATTATCGTGACCAATAATAAGGAATTTGTGTCGGCATTCCCAATTGATTTGTAGTAAAAGTTCTGATTAGTGAGACAGAGTAGTCGATATTCCATATGAGCATGGGAAAAAGTAGTATTAAGCTTCTGATATAACTGCAAATTGTAAATTTTTGTGATTGAAGATTGCGGAGTAGATCTTTAAAATTTATACGAATAGTCATTTGATCAACTTCGCCTGTTGAATATACCGTATCATTATCAACAGGATAGTTATCTTCATATTTATTAATAGATTTATGATCCATGGACGTTGGTCCATTAAAACATTATTTGATGAGTTGAGTCAATTCAAACTAAATTTTACATATTTTATTATACTATACTGTGACATTATTGTCCACGGTTAGGAGGGCACTAAGGCCTCACAAACATGTTTCTGCTCGCTACAATCGTTTTGTGTTCCTGTCTAGAAAGGCTGGAATATATAGCTCAGAGGTTGCCGTTTGTTACACTATTCGTTTTCGTTTTATGCGATTTGCATCAATCAGGCCGTTAGTTATTTTTATTTGATTGTTTCCCATTAAGTGATTCGGGCCTTTTAAATCATACTATAGGCAACATTGGGTTTGCCTATAGTTGACGGTTGTACGTTTAACTGTAGTTATCCACATCCTAGTTTGTTGGTCTTTTTCTAGATACCTGGCTCGTGACACCCGCTTCGTATCTTTTTGTTTTTATATGAAGCACTAGTTATCTCATTTTATACTTTGTGCATGGCAAAGCTCGTTAATCCCAAAACTGTCCATCTAATTATTGTAAAAAATCTACCCATGAATATAGTCGCCGATTTGGAGTGTAGGTCAGAGTGATTTGACAATCGACAGGCTATGCATTGTACTGTAGTCGTCCTGTCATTAACTTTCAGCAATCTTAAATGCAGAATAATTTATTATTATTTTCCATGTACCTGTGCTTATTTTGTCTTGTATAAAGATATCACAGGAACTGAATGTTCTCTGTACTTTATTTGTTTTTTTTTTATCCTTTTATATTAAGATTTTATTGAACTCATTTTTGTGTTACTGCTTTTAATGCATTAACGCGATTAAGCGAATTGAGTGCTTAAACCGATTTTAAACGATTTTAACTCTGCAACAGGTTCTTGTGTCTTGTAAGCAGTTGTCTTTTGTAATTTATTTTAATGTTATAGTACCGTTAATGATTTTGGTGTCGATGTCTGATCTTTCAAAGTCTCTATCAAAATGGCGTTATACATTTAATAAGTGTATTTAAACAAATATGTTCTAAAAACTATTTATCTATTAACAACTTTTATGAAAATTTGAAAAAAATGTGTTTGTACAGTCATCATAAAACAACGTAACAAGAACATCCATGTTTTAATAGAATTCTTTATTTGAGCGGTTAATGTGAACACTTATGTCCACCTTATATTTGTGTCGGCATAGTTTAAGCGAAGTACAGCAAGGTTTACAATGAAAAAGTAGTTTACTCTTCGGTTGATGGCATTCTGGGTTTTACAATCCTCAGGGTATCGTAGTCAGCCAAGATAGAACATGTGAGTGTTATTGCATATCAAGACAATCCACTGGAGAAACCATATGACATTAATTCTTCTTATCATTAAGCCAAATGATTATAATTGAGGATTGTACTTTTGTAGTTGTGTTGTGCAGATTAGACCTTTGTTATCGTATTCAGCATGTATTTCATCATCTTAGCATCACAATAATTAGTTTTAGAGATTTTAAAACAAACCTCTCTTCAACTGATAACTTTTACATCAAATGAAAATTACACCTTCTGGTTTTGAAAGATAACTTGTAAGTCGGAAATTGATTTGTTTGCTTCATTTCACTGACAGTGTAATTCCATCACGACTCTAAGTAATTTGTTCTCAGCACGGCGGAAATTGATATAAAGACAATGATACAATCCATAGAAAAAACATTTTGTTATCAGTTTTTAATTCAATTTGATAAATTGTAACGTACTATCTTTTGTACGAGTGATACTAATGGACAAAGGGAATATAAGTCATTTTATGGTGACTTTAAAACATTCATCACAGCTTGAATTCATATTTCGTTTCTTTGAGTAATTTTTTTCCTTATAATTTTTAAAAGTGATCTTGGTTTTCCCTTAATTGATTTTGAAAGATGAACCATTATGTCATAAATTACATGGTTAGCATGTCTCTGGCTGATGTTTCCGTGTGTTGTTTCTAATGAGATCACATACTATGCTGGAGTTGCTGATTAAATGTCACTTTTATACAGAACTTTTCGTTATGCTTTTCCATATTATATAAGATGCTTTGAAGGTAAAAAGAAGTAATTTTGCAGACAATAGCATTTTCATATTTTAAAAAAAAGACGGAAAGACAAACAACAATGCACATATGTATGAGCAAAAGCGCCTTTCAATTGCTTTGTATAATTTGTTCTTATGTTGTTCTGCTATACTAGTGTTCCAGATTAGGGAATGTGATTAACACCGCCACATTCTGTGTATGCGTGTCTCTATTCAGGAGCTTTCATGTCATGTGTGTTTGTGTAATTTATCAAATCTTTTTTAAATTTGTTTTATCGCAACAAATTAAGCCGAAACGTTCTACATGAGTCATTTATGAGTATTTTATAGTCTTTGTGCGGTATGGGTTATGCCCATTGTTGAAGCCGTATATTGACATATATGTGTTCCTTCTACCTCATTCGCTTTCATATAGTGGGGAGTTGTCTCACTGGCAAGTATACTACTTCTTCTTATTATAGACTGACGAGGGAAGGTAACATACGGCCACCGAAAGCTTTATTTTTGAAGCCCAGGTGGTCGTGTGGTCTAGAGGGACGGCTACAGTGGTGCAGGCAATTTGGTGCCACGATATCTCAGTAGCATGGGTTCGAATCCCTGCGAGGGAAGAACAAACAAATTGCGAAAGCAAATTTACAGATCTAACACTGTTTGGTTGATGTTTAGACGAGTTGTTTAGGCGAGTTGTATATATATATATATATATATATATATATATATATATATATATATATATATATATATATAATACATCGCAGTCATAGACCAAAAGAAATAGTTTTATAGTGGCATAAGATCAACTGATTAAAATGTTGTATGTGAAATATTTGTATAGCACCAATTAGTTAAAGCTGCAACCTTTTTCGTGAAATTCATGTTTCTACTGAAACGAACAATTAGTTCCATTTATTTAATCAAGTTCTTATGTTTATATGTTTTTTAGTACCTATAGAGGATGGACCCTTTGGAAGTCTGATATGGAAGGTGAGTGTATGTATGACAATCAAAGGCTGAATCTATTTCAAATAAGGTAGTTATCATTTAAAACGCCAGACGCGCGGTCGTCTACGTCGTCATCAGAGACGCTCAGATAAAAAAAAAATAGAAAGCCAAACAAGTTCAAAATTAGAGAGGAATGTTGACTTAGAATTCAAAAAAGTTGTGCCAATACAGGTAAGGTTATCTATGCCTGGGTTAGAAAATTCTTAAATAATTCATATTTTTGCAAACAGTAGATTTATGAAAATTATATATCATTGATATTCATGCCAACACCGAAGTACTCACTATTGGGCTGGTGATACCCTCGGGGACGAAACATCCACTAGCAGTGACATCGACCTAGTGGTGTAAAAAGTTATTAAAGGTACCAGGCTTATAATTTAATACGCCAGACAAGTAAATATTGTAAATCCAAATTGATCACAATTTCACAGTTTGGCATTCTGTCTTAGATTATTTTGCAATTTATGATATAAACTCATGAGATAACAATACCTGGAGACAAAGGATTTCTAGTGCAAATACATAAGAAACCCGAAGTATTGAAACTAAAAGGTGTCTATACCGATAAACAAAAATAATCTATAAACTGAAATTAATAAATATAATCGTATCATTTGTGTCATGACAGTATTCAAGCACGATGAGCGGATATTTGATAAGGGACTGGCCCCCTAACGTCATCGGCACATACCAGTGGTATAGTTGCTGTTCATATATCATGCAGAATTTTATGAATACCAGATTTGTTGATAAAATAACCTGCTAAAGATATTATTATCTTCAAAATTAGAGATTAAGAAGTCAGATACATATGATATAAGAATCAAGAAAATGTAAAAAGAATCACTTAAACGAAAATTATCAATCTAAAAAATTAAGCAAACGGGATGAACTTAGATGCTCGGAAAATGGTTTGAAATATTTTATATCTGGGATACTAGTGTATATCCTTTGGATAGCAACCCAACGGCACAAAAACACCAACAAATTGAACAGGGCAAGCAACAGTCGTCATCAAAATCGTTCCCAAAGCTACCAGGATTATAATTTAATACGCCAGACTCATCAGTGACGCTCAGATCAAAATAGTTATAAAACCAAACAAGTACAAAGTTGAAGAGCTCTGAGGACCCAAAAACCAGATGTTAAGTCTTTTATCGTCCAGTGTACAAAAGTCTCAAATATTTTAAACAAAAGCAATGAAAGATCTGCCATTGTCACTATCTTCTCCAAATACTGCATAATTTGTTCTAAGACAACCACAAATGATGTTCTTTACTTTGTACAGTCAATTTTTATACACGTATGTAATTTCAAATCTTGTGCACATACAAATAAGATCTTACTTTCGATCTAATTGATTAAGGATAAAAGGGACTGCGACGTTTGCTGCACTTAATATAATATGTAAAGACATTAACATGTTTTATTATTTCATCATATGTACACCTTAGTTATTTCAAAAAATATATATTCACAACAGACTCATACCTTGGAGTTCGTCATATAAAGCTTTGAATTGAGTTATTGACATGTATTGTTGTTTATGAGATATTGTAACTTTTTTTTTGCCTTTTTAAATTTTATATACATTTAAACATGATATTGTTGTTTACAGGATAAAAAGTATCTTATTAGTGTTCTGATACCGATAGTGATAGGAATAGTAGGAGCTGCTTGTATCATCGGAATGACCTATACTGCCAGATATTGTCAGAAATATGAAGCTAAAATAAGAGATATACGATCGACTATGATCGAACAGGTATATGTTAAGATTATAATGATTTTTTTATTTCATTATTTTTGGTTATGGATAAAATTTTAATCTTAAATGTAAATAACTCATCATAGATACCAGTATTAAAATTTTATATTTGCACCTGACGCGCGTTCCGTCTAAAAAAAGACCCATCAGTGACGCCCGAATCCAAAAATGTCAAAAAGGCTAACTACAGTACCAAAATGTATAGCGTTGAGTACAAAAATTCCGAAAAGTTTTGCTAAATACAGGTAAAGTAATCTATACCGGAGGTAGAAAAACCATAGTAATTCAAAAAATCTAAGTTTTGTTAACAGTCAATTTATAATTATGACCATATCAATGACAATTCATGTGATACCATCGGGGAATAAAAACTACACCATCAGTGGAATCGACCCAGTAGTTGTAATTATCACTGGTCCATTCACAATGATTAATTATTTCTTCTCATTTCTATAGTTCATACATTGACTAACCGTTACTTGGAAAATGCCGTGGTGTATTAAATCATAAGCCTGATGTCTTTGATAACTACTTCACCTGATTTTTAATAGCTCTTTTTTATGTTAAGGGGGCAGTATTAAATTTTGAAACACGGCAATGCTAGTGAATAGAAACAAGGAATGTCTTGTCACGAACTTAATGTATTGAGTTCATTATTCTGTACCCTAACACATTAATGCAGATAGTGACTTCCATTAAAAGTAATAATCATTATTTTATAGAAACTTGGTTTTAAAACACTTCAAAATGTAGCAGATAATTTTGTTTGTGAACTGAAAATCCATTTGAATAGTGCTTTATTTAATTAAAAAAGCTTTCCACGTCACTTGTCTGTAAATTCCAAGTTTACTTTCGGAAATAATAATAATGAATTATCTTTAAAACTAGAAAGCCGTACCTAAACAAATACTTTATCGTATTAAATGTGTATCTAATAAAACAAATATGTCTAGAAACAAATATGGAAAAATAATGTTATATGAAGAATTGAAGCAGGTCTAAAATATGAATAATTGTATTGATGGAAACATAGATGGGTTCTGTAGTTATGCCATTTATATTTACTCACTCGTTATCGATTGATTTTCTTACAGTATTGTATTCGATTTCACGTTTTATTGATGTACAGACACCTGCATATATATTAGTTTAAAGTCATATGAAACGTGTTTCTGGTATTTATGATGATAAGGAAAGTATCAAATATTTATAAAATATCAATTGAAATGGTTTAACTCAATCAAAAGACATATTACCACAAAAAAGTGAACATACACTGAACGAATAAATTTGATCGATGACACAATGTAAGCACAAAATCAATAAGATAAGGAGTGAGATGTTAAAAAATTTCAAATTACAATTGTGACTGTGTCGTTATAGATTTGCTGTATCAACGCAAAATCGTAACAATGTTCTATTTTTTTGGACGGTGTCCTGTGGAACGGGCATGTTCTGGTGAAATTTTTCAGTTCTGTTATTTTGGCGATTGAGTTCAGATTGCACCAAGATCCTACCAAATCCTTTGTTCCGGTGTAATTCAGAACCAATAAAACCTATAATATTCGTACGGTGTAAGAAAAACACTAAAATAATAATTTGCTTGCATGTCGAGCTTTAGAAACGGAGAAAACCCTGGCTTGCCGAGCTTTTTTATCAATAGATTTCATGTTTTTCTACACTGTACGAATATTGTTTTATCATACAATTGAACATTGAGCTAAACATTCATCCCGCCCCTCACAATCGTTGAATATGATTCTAAATGAAATTGACATGACTTAATCGATGAGGACCTAAAATGGAATTATGATACAAACATTCATTTAAATACAACCGTTCGCTCGCAACAAAAACTGGATACTATAAGAAAATAAACGTCAAAATACGTGTGTCTCTCCTTGTTATTTGTACACCTTAATTTGTGTGATAGGAAGATCAACTAAAGTATTATCGTATATAATAATATATTCTTTTAGGTGTAAAACAGTCATTTTTGTTTATTTTTGTTTATTTTAAAATTTGCAAAAACATGTGTAGCATTTATCTTTGTTTGGAATAAAACAAAATTTGTATGAATAAAGTTTAAAAATAAACAATAGTAAAATAGGTGAAAACCCACACTTTTTAAAGTTTTTGATTGGAAATATTTGAAATGTAATTTAGAAAATTAGGTTAAAAAATGTTTCAAAATATCTTTTTGAATTTCATCTAAATTTTCCAAGTTGAATTTTATTTTTCGCCATTTTGTTATGCTTTTCTTCACAAATATTATGAATTGTGATAAATATTACGGTTTGGTTTGAATTTAGTACACTTGGTATGTCAATAGACGAATTTTTTTCACGTTTAGAATAAAAAAAAAATCTTTAGAGCTGTTAGACTTATTATTCAGCATTGCATGTTTGTCAGGAAAAGAGGAACCATTATTTGTTGGATAAAATGTTATCTTAGAGTGATATTTTCCCAAAAGTTTAATGGTTTAATGACGTTCTTATACACATATTATTAAGTTAAATAACAAAAATACCGAACTCCATGAAAAATTAAAACAAGATCCCTTATGGCAACATCAAAAGCTCAAAATTATCAAACAAATGGAAAACAACTGTCATATTCCTGACTTGGTACAGCCATTTTTCATTGTAGAAAAATTATTTCCATCATGATTTATATTTTTTTTTTCGTTAAAGTAGAGTTATCTCTCTTACGATTCTATATAAACAAAAGAAAAGAAAAAAAAACCAAAATACACATAACTTTAAAATTCCATAAAACATAATGTATTAGTAAAAATTAACAAAATATGCAAAATATGCAAAACATTAAACTCAAAATTACAGATTGAGTAACATGAAATCCCCTAAAGCTGGGGTCACATTCACGATTTTTACTGCCGTCCTTAACAGGACCATTCCCGATTGAAATTTGTCAAAAGTCTTCATTCCCGATTGAAATTTGTCAAAAGTCTGATCAAGATCCTGTGAATCGTGGATGGAAATTCAAACTTTAAATAAAATTTGTAAAACAAATAATTTTATCACGACAACAATCAGATATTGTTCAGGAAGCGTCGATATTCAACCGTTTCCAAGCGAATTTATCCCGATAATCCCGTTCTCAATCCGCTTCTTATCCAATTTGTATCTTTCGCCAGGTAAATTTCGACCGAGTGTGTTACGACTGCGTCCCGATTCTACCGAATGTAATCCGACAGAGATCAGACACTGACCAGACAGTGAACCGACGTTGACGGAAGTTTTCCGTTCGAAATCTGTCGGCATAATCGGGATCAGCAGGTACTGTCAGAACGTAATCCTATCACGGTCCGCTCTATCGCATTGCAAACGGCTTTGTCTGGTCTCAGTTGTATTGTATTCTGTAATTGTTGGGACTCTGAAGTGGGTATTATTGACGAATTTCGTATTAATAACGGGACTGTTCCGGAACAGTTTCCTGCAAAAACGGTTCGCAATCGACAAGATTTGGATGCAATCTGGACTCAAACGGCAGAAAAACAGCAATGAAAATTTTTCCAGATCATTCCCGTTCCACAGGACATACCCTAGAATACACAGAACATTGTTGGGATTGTGATCCAATACTTCAGAATCTGTCACGACATAGGCACGATTGTAATCCGACTATACTAAATCGGCTGAGTTCCCCCGAATGTTACGGGACGCACCTAACTGTCGGGGTGCTTCGCCGAACTATTCGGACTCTTCCCGACCCGTAGGAATCTGTTACGAACTTAAACGACTGCGATCAGACAATGGTAGGACATTCCAGATAATTGAGGATAGTTATCCGACTTTTTCACTTTTCGTTTCGTATCGCTGTCTGATCTCAAACGGGAACAATAATCGGCAATGTGTGAACCCCGCATTAAAGAACGTTAATAACTCGGAAGGGTTGGCTGTTTCTGTTTTTTAAGTGACGCATGTAGTGTTATTTGTTTAAAGGTTCGTTTATCGAAACCAAGATAATCGTTGTAACAATGAATTATTTTTAAAGGTTACTGATAAATGCAGTTTATATTTCTTCTTGTCTTTTTAAATATGTTAAATTGCAAAAATAACCAAAACAGAGAACCGGCACATATTACACCATTGAATTATTTCTCGTGGGTAAATTTTTCTTACATATTTTCAGAAACACTACAGAACAACAATAAGGGATAGTTCTATAACAATGACTTCATCATCTGTACTGAGTTGAAGTTTTTTTTTTTTTCATTTTCAGACTTCAACAAACAACGATCAGATCGTTTTGCTGACAGATTCTTCGGACGAATTATGACAATGGAAGATCCTCAAAGTTTCTCTTACCAATAAATATCACAAATATTGTATCTGTAAATATTTATCAACTTATACTATCTGCAAATAATATTCGAGTTTCAAGATTAAAAGGAAGGATAGAGTAGTGTTCACATATGTACACATTGATGTTTCTAACGAAAAACAATCATAACATTGAATGATATGATATTTATAAATATGTTTTATACATCGTTTCTGAAATGTGTTGGAAGCTTCTGGTGTTCAATATGTCAAAAAAATATTGATTAACAAAAAAGTTCTTGAGTAACTAATTTCAGTTGGATAAGATTATGTCATAAGAAGTAAAAAAATCAAGCCAAGGAGAAGCGAAAGACCACAAAGTGATATTTAAGTGTACCAGTTTAAATCTTTAAAAAATGTACAAGTACAGAAGCACTAGGAAATTTGGTATTAAGTCGTTCATAATTATTTTTAAAATAGAATAATGGGATAACGTTGAAGTTAGGAAGAGATCAAATTTTCTATGCATGTCTTATTAATGTGTTAGTTGTTTTAAAGTTCTATTGGGGAAATAACAATTTTAACGACTATGACATCCAGTTTTATTGAAAGATCATTTATTCAATTTAATCTGAAATTTTCCTTTTTTTCTTAAATAAATCCACGCTGTTTAATTAGATTGTGTGGTAGTGTATTGGTTATACAATCTGATTAAAATACAGAGGATTCTGCTATCATTGTGAGCGAAACCTGGACTCAATGGTTATACAATCTGGTTAAAATACAGAGTATTCTGCTATCATTGTGAGCGAAACCTGGACTCAATGGTTATACAATCTGGTTAAAATACAGAGTATTCTGCTATCATTGTGAGCGAAACCTGGACTCAATGGTTATACAATCTGGTTAAAATACAGAGTATTCTGCTATCATTGTGAGGGAAACCTGGACTCAATGGTTATACAATCTGGTTAAAATACAGAGTATTCTGCTATCATTGTGAGCGAAACCTGGACTCAATGGTTATACAATCTGGTTAAAATACAGAGGATTCTGCTATCATTGTGAGGGAAACCTGGACTCAATGGTTATACAATCTGGTTAAAATACAGAGTATTCTGCTATCATTGTGAGCGAAACCTGGACTCAATGGTTATACAATCTGGGTAAAATACAGAGTATTCTGCTATCATTGTGAGGGAAACCTGGACTCAATGGTTATACAATCTGGTTAAAATACAGAGTATTCTGCTATCATTGTGAGCGAAACCTGGACTCAATGGTTATACAATCTGGTTAAAATACAGAGGATTCTGCTATCATTGTGAGGGAAACCTGGACTCAATGGTTATACAATCTGGTTAAAATACAGAGTATTCTGCTATCATTGTGAGCGAAACCTGGACTCAATGGTTATACAATCTGGTTAAAATACAGAGTATTCTGCTATCATTGTGAACGAAACCTGGACTCAATGGTTATACAATCTGGTTAAAATACAGAGGATTCTGCTATCATTGTGAGCGAAACCTGGACTCAATGGTTATACAATCTGGTTAAAATACAGAGTATTCTGCTATCATTGTGAGCGAAACCTGGACTCAATGGTTATACAATCTGGTTAAAATACAGAGGATTCTGCTATCATTGTGAGCGAAACCTGGACTCAATGGTTATACAATCTGGTTAAAATACAGAGGATTCTGCTTCATTGTGAGGGAAACCTGGACTCAATGGTTATACAATCTGGTTAAAATACAGAGTATTCTGCTATCATTGTGAGCGAAACCTGGACTCAATGGTTATACAATCTGGTTAAAATACAGAGTATTCTGCTATCATTGTGAGCGAAACCTGGACTCAATGGTTATACAATCTGGTTAAAATACAGAGTATTCTGCTATCATTGTGAGGGAAACCTGGACTCAATGGTTATACAATCTGGTTAAAATACAGAGTATTCTGCTATCATTGTGAGCAAAACCTGGACTCAATGGTTATACAATCTGGTTAAAATACAGAGTATTCTGCTATCATTGTGAGGGAAACCTGGACTCAATGGTTATACAATCTGGTTAAAATACAGAGTATTCTGCTATCATTGTGAGCGAAACCTGGACTCAATGGTTATACAATCTGGTTAAAATACAAAGTATTCTGCTATCATTGTGAGGGAAACCTGGACTCAATGGTTATACAATCTAATTAAAATACAGAGTATTCTGCTATCATTGTGAGGGAAACCTGGACTCAATGGTTATACAATCTGGTTAAAATACAAAGGATTCTGCTATTTTTGTGAGCGAAACCTGGACTCAATGGTTATACAATCTGGTTAAAATACAGAGTATTCTGCTATCATTGTGAACGAAACCTGGACTTAATGGTTATACAATCTGGTTAAAATACAGAGGATTCTGCTATCATTGTGAGCGAAACCTGGACTCAATGGTTATACAATCTGGTTAAAATACAGAGTATTCTGCTATCATTGTGAGCGAAACCTGGACTCAATGGTTATACAATCTGGTTAAAATACAGAGGATTCTGCTATCATTGTGAGCGAAACCTGGACTCAATGGTTATACAATCTGGTTAAAATACAGAGGATTCTGCTTCATTGTGAGGGAAACCTGGACTCAATGGTTATACAATCTGGTTAAAATACAGAGTATTCTGCTATCATTGTGAGCGAAACCTGGACTCAATGGTTATACAATCTGGTTAAAATACAGAGTATTCTGCTATCATTGTGAGCGAAACCTGGACTCAATGGTTATACAATCTGGTTAAAATACAGAGTATTCTGCTATCATTGTGAGGGAAACCTGGACTCAATGGTTATACAATCTGGTTAAAATACAGAGTATTCTGCTATCATTGTGAGCAAAACCTGGACTCAATGGTTATACAATCTGGTTAAAATACAGAGTATTCTGCTATCATTGTGAGGGAAACCTGGACTCAATGGTTATACAATCTGGTTAAAATACAGAGTATTCTGCTATCATTGTGAGCGAAACCTGGACTCAATGGTTATACAATCTGGTTAAAATACAAAGTATTCTGCTATCATTGTGAGGGAAACCTGGACTCAATGGTTATACAATCTAATTAAAATACAGAGTATTCTGCTATCATTGTGAGGGAAACCTGGACTCAATGGTTATACAATCTAATTAAAATACAAAGGATTCTGCTATTATTGTGAGCAAAACCTGGACTCAAGATGATTTGTTTCAATCACATCATATATTATACAGAGTACATACATCATTAATGTCAGCAAATACAAGTTGACATCTGTGCTTTTTAACACTCATGAAGTAGTTAAAACCGCAAGACAACAAAAAATAAGGAGGTTTCTTTCAAGTGATGATAGGTTTAACTGGGTCTAAAGAAAACAGAAACGATACTTGCGTCTTAATTGACAAAGACTAATTTATTAAGACGAGTGTTTTTATTTAGATAAGTAGACGATATGAGACACCAATGAGACAACAACTATAGGTCACTTTAAAAAATTCACAAATCATTTTAAGTAAACTCTATTCCGTATACCGGGCAAAATGAAATTTCTAACAATTTGATGAGAAAAACAACGGTCTGATATATTTTTGAGCAATAAGTGGAAAACAAATATGGCAAAAAAACAAACAACGATAACCATTGAGTTACACGCTTCAGACTCGGGAAGATACATACAGAATACAGCGAGATTGAAAATGTTTGTATGCACTTAATCCTTTCTATATATCCCGAACATTGATGTAACAACACACTATAAAATAAACTGTAAATTTCAAATATGAAAGGGCATAACTGATAAGATCGACGAACAAAGCAACAAAAGCATATGAAAAAAGTAAAATCACAAAAAAACTGAACTTAGAGGAAAATCAATTCGGAAAGTCCATAATCACATGGCAAAATCATATAACAATACGCATCAAAAACGAATAGGCAAGAATTGTCATATTCCTGACTTAGAAAAGGCATTTTCAAATGTAGAAAATGGTGAATTAAACCTGGTTTTATAGCGCTAACCCTCTAACTTTGTTGACAGTCTCATCAAATTCCGTTATATTTACATTGATGCGTTAACTAAACAGACACAATAAATAAAATTGTCAAAATATGGGTACATCAGTCATCATCGTATAACAATTTTAAAAGGAACAATTTAACAGAACACAAAAACATCTTTCATTGATTTGTGTGTCTGACGTCAGAAAATTTTATACGTCACATAAATTTGTCGTTCAATGTGCATACAAACAATTTTAAAATGTACATAGGCAATGTAAACATACAGGGTTAAAAAATCAAAAGTATGTAAGAATAAATTTCAGAAATAGACCGAGATTTAAAATAGTCCAAAAGTTGTATATAGAATTCATAAGAATCCACAAATAGTTAATTTCACTACGCGATTGAATGATTTTGACGTTTGTGGATCAACGTTTTTTGTAACTCATAATAAAAATATATCATAATGACATAAAATAGAACAATATCATACTGACGGGATCTTTTAAAGTACAGAGTCACGTTATAAGAACCAAAGAAATACAAAAAATTGCACATACAAAACATACCACCAAAAAATGAAAGATAATACAAACACATTGAAGAGATGTATAAATACCGAGCCACGTCAAACGGATATCATATAAAACCATTCAACAGTAAAAGTAATATTAATAATAGGACAAAGACAAATGAAAGAACTATAAAACACGATATTAAGATGATAAACAACACCAGTACGCAGAATCTATACATCAAGACCATCGTGTATTATTTGTGAAGTTGATACGGAATATTTATCAACAAGGTATTGGTACCTTCCGATGAACTTTTTTAAGAAAAAGGACGAGACGTTCTTTGACATACCCCTGGTTCATCAACTTTCTACTCAGACACTGATGACGTTTTACACAGTTTGAGTAGGAGCTGCAAGCTCTTGAATATCGAATAAGTTGGGAAATATATATCCCATATGCAGGTGAAGTTGGTATATTGCTACTAAGGTGGGGGAAATTTATAATTTCAAAATTAAAATCGTCTTGTTTGTCATAGATTCTGGTACTGAGATGACTGTGAAAGTCAAATTCGAGATATAAGTCTAAAAATGAGGCGGAGGAAGCCGTGTCTGTTGTTTCTTTAATCTCTAGTTCTGGGGGATATATTAATGGAACCCAATCAGAAAAGTTCGGATTGTTTATGGAAAGAACATCATCAATATATTTGAAAGTGAAATTAAATAATCTGGCTTCTTTGATCCTCTTGTTTTTGACAAGTGTCTGGAGGAACTCCGATTCATATGAAAATAAGAAGAGGTCGGCAAGAATAGGCGCACAGTTTGTTCCCATAGGAATGCCGACAATTTGTTGGAAAAGTCTACCTCCAAACTAAACAAATATGTTGTCGATAAGAAACTCCAGCATACTGACCCTTTGTTCTTCTGTGTAGCATGTTTTACCTTTTTGTTTGTCAGTATTAACGAATTATGCCTTGTGAAATCCCAAAGTAATAAATTTATAGCGTATGCTACCATTTTTATGTTGAAAGGCATTGTGGATTATTTCTTTTAGGCGATTTTTCAATTTCACATGGGGAATGGTGGTATACAGGGTTGAAAGATCAAAAGTTTTGATAGAACTAATTTCAGAAAAAGACCGAGATTTAAAATTGTCTAGAAGTTCTTTAGAATTTTTAAGAATCCACATATGGTTAATACCACTACGCGAGTAAACAGTTTCACAGTATTTCTGAAGACCCTCTTTCACTGCGGACAGACTTTTAGTCAATCTAATGGACAAGTCTTTAGGGGAACATGAAGATGAGCCAGCAATATACCGTTTTTTGTACGGAATTTTATGAAGCTTTGGTATCCAATACAAACAAGGTAAGTCCTCCGATTTGGTGTTCAATGTAATGTTTATTGAAGCGATGAAGGACTTATGATTTGCTAAAATCTCATCCTTGTCAAATGATATGTCTTTGTATGTGGGATTACCTGAGTGCTCCTTTATACCCAATTCTTTTACAAGACATTCGTAGTAATACGATTTACATACAAAGACAATATTATTTGAAACTTTGTCCGCAGGAACAATAACATACATATCATGAAGAGATGATAGACATTTCATGGCCTTTTAGTCTCTGAAAACGGACTTTGATCAATCGTTCACACAGTTTTTCAAATTGTGAATGCGACGTTTTATCAGAGACCTGATAGTTTAAACCCATTCTGACAAAGTGTCCAGTTCAACTTCTTCTCGTTTAGCCATTGCTCTGGCGTAGTCCTCAATGGAATCCATAATTATTTTGAAGTTATGGTTCCAATTGATGTGTTGGGGTTCTCTAAACTTAGGACCATGAGAAATTACCTTTCGAAGATTTTCATGTTGAATTATGTTTAGATCCCCAGTTATAACATGACCAGAGGGGCTGTAATTATAAGGCGAGTGACACGATCTTATAGTACTCGCAGCTACTGAAAGCTAGTCAAAACAGGTTTCAAATTATAAATAAATCCAGTTGAGAATGTTTCCAGACTCAAATATCAATTAAAACCAATTTAAGTGTAAAAGCTCATCAAATATATCAGGCTCGAGACCTTCTCCCCGTTACCTTTCTCAATTATTTTTTTTTATATTTGAGAACATCAGACCTACGCTTCGACAACTGAAGAGATATGAACAGTATGAAAAAGGCCTGAGCTTGTGCAATATTAAAATATATGTATCGATAGAATGTAGAACCAGGAGTTTTCATTACTGCATAACGATACATTTCTAGTTATGTTGTTATATATCTCTCTATATATATTAGCAAGTCTAAACAAGTTACAACTATACGACAGATTCATTCATTGGATCACAATTATTGAGATACACGGCTGAGAACACATTATATATTTATAACTACTCCAAATATCAGCACAACAATGGTAGTTGTTAAATCTGAAAATTTGCGGAAGCAAAGTTTAATTCTTCCCTCGCCAGGATTCGAACTCATGATATTGGTATATTGAGATAACATCGCCTGCACTGTGTCCACCGCAGACGACCACTCGACCACCTAGACTGAACCAAATAATTCAGCTTCTGGTGGCATACTGTTAACTCCCTCGTCAGTCGAATCTAGAGTTGTGTAACAGTACATGAAATATTACGCATGAAGATGGAATTGATTGCAGATAAGCTAAATATCTATCGTAAAGGACAGTAAGATACAGTCACAGAAATACTTATTATAATTAAGTATGACTAAACAAGTGACACCTCGGCACATTCGTACCGTCAAAGATACTATTAATCCACATTTATACTGTGTTAAATTAGTAACTTTTATACAAGAGAGGAGAATCGTAATGTTTACAGCTCTTTACATGAACAATATCACTGTTAAAATAAGGATGTGATATCTAATTCAATAAGGTTTCTAATATTACAACAAAACTTATGAATCAAAAAGTTTTAGAAAAGATTTTACCTAAGTTATAGTAACTAAAACCTTGATTTAATAGTTTACCAGTTATACATAGATTATGTTCATTGAAACCTAAATTGTCTGATATAGATACAGTCATATCGAATGATGTGGATAATGAAATAGGGGGGAAACCCTTTTTTTCTTTAGTCCTTTTGTCGTAATCATTTGTATAGAAATTCCGTGTTAAACTGTAATATCAAAATCAAGAAAAGTGCAATTCATATAGGATTTGTTTAAAAATGAAAGTACGAAGGCGTGTAAGACAATAACAATCAAAACCAAGGAGTAAACAAAGACTCATAAAACCAAAAGATATTTACATCAACAGTTTACCAATGAGACATGTAACCACCTTAGACCAAATAACGTTGAAATAAACATTTATAGGTCACCGTACAACTGCCTTCAACAATGAACAAAACACGTACCGCATGAAAGAAAATCAAAGGCCTGAAATGAAAAATGAAAATCTATCAAACGAGAACAGTTGCAGAACAATAATTCCCTTTTGTGACTGTCCTCAATATGATGAGAGTAATTCTCGAATAAGCAAAGCAAAAACATTATCATTGCAACATACGTGTTATGTTATTCGATCTATTAAATTGAATATATAGTGAAACTTATCTTTTTGCCATTTCAAAACATGAGTCTTAACTAATGGTTAAACTTTGAAGTACTCAGTATTCAGTAAAAAGTGTCAATCGTAGCTTATCCCATCCATTTGTGCTTTCTATGTCACACCAGTCAATTATGGTGATGTCGTTTTGGAATTTTGAAAGTTCTGCTAGAGGAATATCTTCCGTACTTGCATTTCTCATAATGACTATTATTTTTTGTAAATATTTTGTAAATTTTTCCAATTTAGCTCTTTCGATTTCAAATCTACCCCATGGGTAATCCTTATAATTCTTGGAAATAATTATGATTACATGTCTGCTCGTTTCAATAGCATTTGCCAGGGCATCAGCATGAGCATCACCAAGTAATATATCACGATGTTCGATACAAATTTTCAAATGCCAAGAGTTTTCAACTTTCGGAATCAACTCGTTTTTAATCCAATCTATACTATCGTCTGCATACGAAACATAAATGTCAAACATAAATTTACGGCGCAGAATAACTGTTTTGAATTGTCTATATATCCAAAACAGGATTTGCCATTTAAAATTAAAAATAACGGCTACTATAATTGTTATGGTTATGAATGTAAAAAGACTCCACAGACCAACCTTCAACCAGATGCCATTACTGCAGTGAACAAATAGCCGATGGAAGTCGTTGTAAACGGTCTTTGTATCAGTAATAGGTCCATTACTTAGCTGACAAGTATAATTTCTAGACTTAATATCGAAATTCAGCTTCGATCTAAAGATCCACTTTATAAATTCAGTAGTGTCACAATTACAAAGGAACATATTGTTCGAAAGATAGAGTTTGAATTTATTTTTCGTTCTCTGGTTTTGACTTTCCATCCACGATCGCATCGTTTCGTTTATCAACTGTAACTGATTATCTCTTACATCTAGTGTTTCTAAAGAGTCTATATGTGTGACTGCAAAGGGTATATCCAGCAAGATGTTACTAGCCAATATAAGATGATTTAATGATTTGCTGTTACTGAACGTGAATCCATTCATATACCAAATATTGTTTTCAGAAATATCAAATATTTTCACTGTTGAAAGTATTTTAGAAATCAGATCACTGTCACGAAATATTTGACCAAGATTAGCATCTATCATTATAAGTGTACTTACACTTGTGAACGAATTAAAAAACGGTTTTTCAAGAAGAATTTTAGTGTCAATTCCAGAGACATCTAAGTGTTCAAGGTTTACTCGTCAATCAAAAGTAATTTCATAAAATTTATTCATTTGGAAGTAAGAAAAATCTAGATATTTTAAATTAGTCACATTCTTGATAATAAGTCTCTGGTTATTATATCCATGAACTGATAAATAATTGGACATTCTAATAGTATGTAGCTTACTTGGAATTGTTAAAGTTAATGTTGGCGGATCTTGAATATTATCTTTAAGTGGTGATTCTAAACATTTGTAATTTTTATCAGATTTTCTGCTTAAACATTTCGTTTGCTTGAACTCGTGAATCATCTTCTGTTCTACCAATGGTTGAAAAATAGTGGTATCACTTAAAAACGGAATGTTTAAATACTGTATTTTCTTTTATTTTATTGGATTATACGAAAAGTCAAATGTTTTCAGATTGGTCAATTCAAAGAGCAAACCAGTAAATTGTGCAACATCAGCGAAAGAAACTAAGGAAAATCTATTTCCAGACAATACAATCGTATTAAAGCAGTGGGAATATTGAAAAGATGCCAAGGTGTTTGGGCCAAGGCCAACAATATCATTTTCTGCTAATATCAATGTTTTGACACACATCTTTTTCAAATATGATACCATTGTTTCTGTAAGTATAACTGAATTTCCAGACGATATGCCAATTTTTTTTAATACCACCGCTTGCATAGACTTATTTTGGAGTGGATATAAGATCTCCAAAGCATCAGAAAGTCTGCATAGCATCCATGTCAAACTTAACACCTGAAGATTTGGAAATGGCTTCAAAAAGTCTCGCTCCACAATTGATATATATGGAATATTGTGGATGTTATTTCCGAAATAAATCTGTTGTACACTGTCAGGAAAATCTTCCAAAGTTATATTTTTCAATGCTGTTAAATAACAATGTTCAAACCGTATAATCTTTAGTTTTGTCAATTTTTTTAAACCACTCAAGGTAAAATTAGGGTTGATAGTCAAGTCAACATATAAATATATGAGATGATGCAAATGTCCTAAGTATGGATATGTCAATGATTGGTCCATGCTTTTAAAATTTAGTCGAATATTTAAAAGTTCCAATGATTTAAGAGGACGAAATGTTTCATTTGTATTCATTTTAGAAAGGTCAATAGTATTCCATTCCATTGAGAGATTCAACAATCTTTTAATTCCAGAAAAGGCACCAGTTTCAATCACAGACAATCTGTTATGGTCAAGAATTATTGTTGATAACATCGAATATCTTTCGAAAGATTTGTTTGACAATTTAAAAATCTTATTCCTGTGCAAATTTAATGAAATGATATCTACGGGGAGATCCTTCGGTACGGATATAAGTTCTCTATTACTGCAGTCCACTGTATTATGGAATATAGAACAATTATGGCTATCACTTGTTGCCAAGGAAAGTAGACTAAAAACAATACATATGGTGAACGGCATTGTAAAAAATCTGAAGCGTAAGCTATTCTAGATGTAACCTCTTTGTTATTCTTTGTTAGGTGTCTCGTATTGTAGTCGGAAACATATTATATACATGCGTGCGCTAAAATATGTGTTATAACATTATATTCTAATCAAACAAGTCATAATAAAAGTAGATTACAATGTATCGCTTGCCACAGATTTCTTCTTGACCAATCAATGAACGTTGCCTTTTATTGATAACAGTTTGTTGACATCTAGATTTATTTTTTTTTATTTTTTTTAGTTCTTTGATTTCTAAACCGTTGATCCTCTTGCCTATATTCAAAGCAAATTGTTAAGGCAAGAAAATCTGCTTCATATTTTGATATTTTAAATGTTGAGAACAAATATAAACTATTCAAATTAATAAATATCTTATTCAAAAATATTTAGATTTTTACTGTCGCCTTCAAGAAATGATTCATTGATTCTAGTACATGGTCTCAGTTGCTAAAATCACTAGGCCAACGCTGTCATGGTTTAACATTGACTCTCGGATTAATTGCAATGTTTGACATAAAGTGTTAGTAATCTTTTCATTATGAAATGTCATAGAGTTCAAATAAGGAAGTAATTTATGAGGGGAAACCCCCGTAGCGAGAATTTTGCACATCATTTGATACTTTAATTGTTGATAATTATTTGAACATTGGGTGAAATATATATATTTATATCAAATATTTGTTTATTCTTTTGATTACATGGCAATTTTGAAATTTGAAGGGTTTACGCCGTATTAATATAACATCTACTTCAAATATCTTTTAGATCTATATACATCTTATAGCCAAAATTTATAAAATATTTTTTAATTTACCGTTCTCGTTTAACACATATATGGATTAATATATATAGTTTATTGAATAAATGCACATCTGGACCCCAATGGGGTTGAAGGCATACATAAATCAACACAATAGATCATACAAAAATAACAACAAAAGAACAAAACATTGTACATATATGTTTCTATCATGCAGTTGTTGAGTCCACCATCCTCAGTGTCCATGACTTTTTAACAAATGGAGCAGCATATATGCATAATCAAGCTGAAATATTTGACTATACGATTTAATTACATCTTGTTTGATTATAACTATCGTATAGCTATATCGTTGCACAAATCTTAAGACTTTTATATATTTTCTTTGCAGTGTCTCCTATTTATCAGATTATTATGAAAAACTGGTATTATTCAAAATAGATGAATTATATATACGCCTAAATAGTGAACAAAACCAAAACAAAAGACAAAGGGGAGAACTAGTCAATATGATGATATACTGAATCTTATCAATCTATAATTTAAATCTCATAGTTCAGTAACATTGACGGTGCCAATTTTATTGCATCATATCCTGGATTTTAAATAAGGAAGTACCCTTAGATGAAGAAAACCCGGAAGCTTGAATTGTGCACATCAATACTTACTCTAATTGTAGATAAGCATTTGTGCATTAAGTGGAATGATAAATGTCAAGTATTTATGTACTCTTTTAATGCAAATTGAATACAATCTTTATTTACAAATTACACCAATCTACGTCAAGCTAATACCTGTCGGACTCGGACTTCTTTTAACATAAGTTTCACAGTGAGGTAAAGGGTCAGGGTTTGGATCTCAAAAACATGTTAAACTCCGCTGAACTGGTATACTATTTTGTCACTTTACTGTGAAGTACCTTCACTAAAATGCATGCTTCTTTCGAATGCAGATTGCAAGCTTAAATTTTCTTTTATGTATATGACAAAGTTCATTTATAGAAAAAAAGACGCGAAATCCTATATGTTATCAAAAAGTGAGATGTGAGACTCTTCAATGATTACACGTTCCACGAGAATGCCGCTACAAAAAGCTAACACAAAAAACATTCAAGCAAATAGTAAAAAAAAACATTATTTTTTTAACAAAAACAAAATACCCATATAATGTACATATAGTAAGCTATGAGAGTAACAGGCTGAACCTATCAAAATTGTGAAGGGAACGGTCTCACTCTATATTTCTACTAGAATTAAATTTAACACGATGAATTTTCGTCAACCGAGATGCAGGATTTTTAATTTTTTTTAAACAAACCGAGAAATTTATTTTAGATTCTCCCTCGCCAAGTTCGTCCTATTTTATGGTATTCAATGGGTTGGTTTCTCGAACTAATTTCTTGTTTACTCTTGCCATACTACTTTTTTTTTAATTAAAAGTACTGATTTCTACCAATCACAAATCACATAAATAAAGGCAACAGTAGTATTCCGGTGTTCGAAACTCGTAAATCTATAAATCTATGGACAAAAACAAAATCGGGGTAACAAACTAAAACTGAGGGAAATGCATTAAATATAAGAGGAGAACAACGACACAACATTAAAATGTAACACACACAGAAACGGACTAAGCATTAGACAAAATCCGATGAGAATAACAAATATAACATCAAAACCAAATACATGAATTTGGGATAGAAAGGTACCGTGACACGTCTTATAGTAATGTGAATTCACACTCAGCAAAACAGTCACAATCGGGAGAAGTCACGTTCGGTAATTTAAAGATTAGACGACGTAATGACAAACCACAATCTACCATGTGGTAAAAATGTCCCTAGCTAGTTTGGTCAAAGACACATCGTATGGATCAACTAATTCGTGATGGTGTCCATAAAATTTACGGAGTGTCAATTTTAATCTGTCCTCCTCGTAACTTTGTTGAAGCAGTTTCTGTGTAAGGAGCACACTTCTGTATATGAAGTCCGTATAGTGTGAACAAGCACGCGAATAACGTATCGATTGTAAACACCATACGAAGGGGCAGAGGGTATGTTACTGCTGAGAAATGGGAAATTGATAATTTGGAAGTTGAAATCGTCCCGTTAATCATAGATTTTCGTGTGAAGTCGTCCATCTGCGTCAATATTGAGGAAAATATCAAGGTATGCAGCAGTCCTTCTAGTATCAGTAGTATCCTTAATTTCAAGTTCGCTGGGATATATGAGATGTAAGTATTGGCTGAAATATGGTTTATCCAATGAAAGAACATCATCAATATATCGGAAAGTAAAATTAAAGAATTTCGCAAGGTGCTTTTTCTTTTTGTAATACATGCAATTCACATACCCGCAACTGTATAGAATAGAAATATGAATAAGTTCGAATTGTCGTATCTGCCATCACTATGTACCTTAAAAGGGTACACTAAGAAATGCGCTTTGAACGCATAAAATTTATAAAGTGTTATTTTTATTCTTTTATCTTTTATCTTTTATTCTATTGTTCCAATTTCACCAGTTCCTTCATTGTTGTAATCGTACAAACTGGTTTTGAAAAGTTTGTTTAGTGATAAAAAAGAGGCAAACAATACCAAAGAGACATTCAAATTCAAAATAAACTGACAACGCCATGGCCGAACAAAGAAAAGGACGAACATCAGTACAACAAACCCCATAGACAGAGAAACACAATCCCAACCAAAAAACTTGGGGTGACCTGAGGTTCTCCAGAAGGGTAAGCAGATCATGCTTCACATGTGGCACCCGTACTTTTGGTGATGTTAATTCAAACCCGGTATATTGTGTAATTCAGTAGGTCACATTCGGAGGAAGGGGGACGAGATTGTAGTGACGACAATTGAAACAGTTCGGTCGTCATCTGTGAAACAGATATTCCATGCCGTTCGACCGACTTGTGATGGAGTCCGTAAAATTTAAGAAGGAATATTTGACCTTCACTACTTGGAGTTATTAGTTAAATAGCCTCCTTTGGAGCAGCAACCTTCTCCCAAGAAAGTCTTTATAGTAAAGACGAGTCCTCGAATACGTTTCAACTGGGTGATATATACCCTGAATGCGAGCGCTGTTGGAATGTTGCTACATAGAAACGGAAACTTCACAATTGGAGCTAGATTCATCTCTGTTGTCTTATAGTTTTGTTTTCAACAGACCCTCACTGTCAATTTCTAGATGTAAGTCAATATATTCGACAAACTTCAGTATCTGTTGTATCCTTTGTCTCAAGTTTAATGGTACAAATGCGTACACCATAGTCCCCACATTTTAAATCATTTAGTGAGAGACTATCATTTATATATAGCGGAATGTGAAATTAAACGTTACTGCTAACTTCTTTTCTTTCTTCCTAAGAAGTTCCTGTATGAAGTGTCAAACCCCGCAACATTCTGTATGTATGTTCCTGTCCCAAGTCAGGAGCCTGTAATTCAGTAGCCGTCGTTTGGTTGTGTGTTACATATTTGTTTTTCGTTCGTTGTTTTGTTAATAAATTTGACCGTTAGCTTTCTCGTTTGAATTGATTTACATTTTTCATTTCGGGACCTTTTATAACTGACTATGCGGTATTGGCTTTGCTCATTGTTGAAGGTCGTACGGTGACCTATATTTGTTAATTTCGGTGTCATTTGTTCTCTTGTGGAGAGTTGTCTCATTGTCAAGCATACCACATCTGATTTTTATATATACAGTGATGTGTGACTTCATGCTTATATACATTGTGTTTTGGGTAAAGAAGTATACTTACACATGGTGTTACATTCTAAACAACATAAAGTACTCTTTTGAACAAGGCATTGATACAGAATATAGTTATCGAAGTTTTCATTTGTTTTATTTTGTATATCATGCAGTATTATAAGTAGTTTCATCCTTGTGTTTTTTTATAACATAGATATAACAAATGTGGTGTGAGTGCCAAGGAGACAACTCTCCATCCAAGTCACAATTCGTAATAAGTAAACTATCATAGGCCAAAGTACGGTCTTCAATACGAAGCATTGGCTGACACCCAACAGCAAGCTTTAAACAGCCCTAAAAATTACTAGTGTAAAGCAGGAAAACCAATGGTCAAATTCGTATAAGAAACGAAAACGAGAAACACTTAAGCACCATATCAACAAACTAAAATCATTTAACAACAGGTTCATGACTTAGGACAGATGCATACACATGTAGCGGGATTTAACGTTTTAATGGGCGCAATTCTTCGTACTAATCAGGAATATAGTGTAACATTACAATATAGAAAGACACATCATAAAATTTCAATTGAAATGTCTTTACTTAATCAAACACACATATTAACAAAAACAAGTTTACTTTTTATAGATTGTGACTTGGATGGAGAGTTGTCTTATTGGCACTCATACCACATCTTCTTATATCTATAAACACACATTGAAAGAATACATTTGATCTATGACACATTATAAATACAATATTGTCATAAAAAAGGCGGAAGGAGATGTAACACAATATCAAAAAGACAACTATAACCTTGTACAAAATGGCTTTAAATCTAAAAAAAAAAAAAAAAAAACGTACACAGGTAAATATTATAATTGTGTTGTATTGAGTACATAGAGTACGGAAATATTTTTACAAAATAAATATGTCTTGTCCATAGTACGAGAACAGAATTTAATTTTTTTTTAAATAATGAGATGAGATATTACACCAAATAAGTAAATATTTGATAACAAAAATGCATTACTAATTAACAGGTAAACTCGAATTGAGAGACTCACAGTTACTGAAAGCTAGTAAAAGGCCAAAAAGGATTAATGATAAATCACTATTATCAACAAAGGAACTTTTAAAGGAAAATTCAATTTCAGGTCCATTTTACTTCAATCGTTGATACCTAAGGTATGACATACTTGTGTAGCTTTTACTACCTTTAAACGTGTCACAATATTCTAAAGTTTTCTGTCTTTTTACAAAGGTATCTTTACCATGAAGTGAATCAATTCTACAATAATCTACAACCAAACAGGAAAACGTTTTAACCCACATCATAAACTTGGAATACTTTCAATTGTTCCCTTGAATGTAAATATCAACCCCATATTACTAAGTACTAAAATTGAGAAAGGAAATGGGGAATGTCTCAAAGCGACAACAACCCGACCATAGACCAGACAACAGTTGAAGGCCACCAATGGGTCTTCAATGTAGCGAGAAACTCCCGCACCCGTATGCGTCCTTCAGCTGGCCCCGTAAAAAATATGTATTATAGTACAGTGATAATGGACGTCATATTAATCTCCGAAATATACACAAGAAACTTAAATTAAAAATCATACAAGACTAACAAAGGCCAGAGGCTCTTGACCTGGGACAGGCGCAAAATTGCGGCGGGGTTTAACATGTTTATGAGATCTCAACCCTCCCCCTATACCTCTAGCCAATGTAAAAAAGTAAACGCATAACAATACGCACATTAAAATTCAGTTCAAAAAAAGTCCGAGTCCGATGTCAGAAGATGAAACAAAAGAAAATAAATAAATGACAATAATACATAAATAACAACAGACTACTAGCAGATAGCTGACATGCCAGCTCCAGACCTCAGTTAAACTGATTGAAAGATTATGGCTTCATCATATGAATATCAGGCACAATCCCTCCCGTTAGGGGTTTAGTACCATACTATCATAAAATATATGAGAAAAAACATAACTCGTGTCATGCCAACAACTGTTTTTTTTTTAAATAAATGCGTTTTGTACCGATGCAAAGACTCTATAAGTGAATCAATATTAAAGCCAAAATATGCAATCTTTAATGACCTGACAACAGTATCGTAACTATATCCCTTCTTAATAAGTCTGTTTTAAGGTTTTGTAAGCTTTTGAGGTGAATACTGACATGTTTGTGCTTTGTAAAGAATATTACCATAAAAGATTGGATGTGAAATACCTGAACGTATAAGATGTATACATGTTGAGTTATATTTACAAATTATTTCCTTATACCGATGATAAAATTTAGTAAATGTTTTGACTAGTTTGTGATATCGAAAACCCTGGTGTTATAATTTTTCAGTTATACATAAATTTCTCTCATTAAAATCTAATACGTTGTTACATACACGAGCGAATCGTACAAGTTGAAATATATAAACACCATAAGATGGTGACAAGGGAACGTCACCATCTAAAAATGGATAATTAACGATAGTAAATGAAAAATCATCTCTTTTATCATAATTTTTTGTATTAAGCTGCCCGTTAATGCTATAGATATCAAGATCGAGGAAAGGGCAGTGGTCATTGTTAGTATTAGCTTTATTTAAAGTAAGTTCAACAGGATAAATTTATTTTAGTTTATTCAGCATATATAAATAGTTATTGACCTGTTATAAATTAAAAAAAATACACACAAGTTAATTAATACAATATAGCATTTCTGAAAAATGATTTGACAATTATGCAAGCTAATACAGTGACTCTAATCTAGTGGTGTATACACATATGAGTTCAATGAATAGCCCTAATAAAAAAAAAATACTATTACAATTGTACTTATAAAATTATAGAAATATGCATTCGTGATAACATTCACAAATGTTAGAAGTTCCAATGTATTATTTGTAAAACTGTTTCTAAAATTTAGGAAGGCTGTTTGAAATTGCTGTATGTCTTGTATTCATCATGAATCATGTAAAAGTCAATTTGACATAATCAAACTCAGACTAAACGCTTTATTCACTTACGACTCTGGAGTACGTGTCCTTAGGTCAAACATAGAATGTCATGCATACTTCCAACTTTTCTTTTTTGCATCTTTAAAGTAACTTGAATTTTGAAATTTTGTCCTTCAAAATATGTGAAAATCTTAAAAAAATTCTAACCATCAAATAAAGGCAACAATAGTATACCGCTATTGAAAAGTCATAAATCGATTAAGAGAAAAAAAAATCCAGGTTACAAACTTTAAAGGGGCACTAGCTGTCAAATTCATGTTCACCGATTTTAATCAAAATCTCATATTTTATTTATAACAATGTAAAACATTTATCCAAACTATTAAAAGTCTAAAAATAAATAATAAACAGGGCACGAGCATGAAAATACGTAGCTTCGTTTCGTGTGTATTTTAGTCCAGACTCCATCTAATTGTCTATCGAGTTAACCTCTAAAGTCATTCGATGACCATATAAGCGATGTAAACATAAATATAGATATAAATAGATTAAGCAAACTCCCGCTGTAGGATTATTCTAGGTCTGTTTAATTTCATTGTATAGATGAAAAATAAATGTTTATCATCTTTTCACTTGTATAAGAATGAATTTTTGTGGATCGAATCAGTCAATCAAATGATTTATCTTTATCACTTTCAATGTTGACATACTTTTCCTTTAAATAACTTTACACATACACCTCACGTGTTATCCATCTGAAGCTAACGGGTTAAATTGAAGTTCACACGAATACAGATTCAATGAGGTCGAATTATTCACTTGCACGTAAATAATTCATAATCAACGTTTTGTAGCTTATTTTGACAAAATTGAACAATACTAGCTGCTAAAAGCTAATTATTATTTCATTATTTGCATTTCGTTACTGATTGAGCAAGACAAAAATAGTATTAGATTTTTTATACATATCGTAGCTAGTGCCCCTTTAACTAACTGAGGAGAACAAAGGAACAACAGAAACAATCAAATACAACAAAAACAAACGCCAACATACATAGAAGCGAATTATTTGATAACAACCTAAATGTGTCAATTCACAATATTTGTTATCGTTACAGCAATGTTCTATCTCATTAGTCTTTTGTTGAAGCAACTTTGTGACACAGTAGTCCGAGCACGACTTGTGTTTCTATAAAGTGGTACATGTATTTATACAACAAAAATTACTTAAAAATTTTCAAATTTTCGTAAAAAAAGACTCAAAAGACTCCATTTTGACGTTAGAACGATGTTTATGAAGGATCGCTTCGATTGTTTACGAAAATCAGCTCGAGAAACATGATGACCAGGTTACTAAACCACAAAAAAAGGATTCAAAATATTTTAATCGTTGACAGAAATGTCAGGGTATGATCGAAACAGTATATACAGTGTAGGTTAAAAAAAATTAAACGAAAATGACTTTGCTTTGAAAGCACCTTTATAACGTTATCCTTATATATTTGCACCGTCTTACGCCAATATTTTCATGGGCAAATTAGAAAAACAAATTATTGCAGCATCTTTATCCAAACCTTTGTCTTGGTTCCGTTTCATTGATGATGTTGACATGAAATGGATTGAACCCCAACAAAAACTGGATGATTTCATTAGACACAACCACATCTATAAAGGACGGTGTCATATCAACAGACCTCTACTGTAAACCCACAGATAAACATCAGTACCTTTCTCCCCAAAGCTGTCACCCCAAACACTGTACAAAAAGTATCCCGTACAGTCAAGCTCTCAGAGTCAAGCGGATTTGCTCCTCTGAGGAGGCAGTCACGAAACGGTTACAGGAACTTCGCGGATTTTTGACAAAACGAGGTTATAAGAAACTGGACATAGATAAGGGGTTTGTGCGCGCTAACAATAACAGCCGCAATGACCTCTTACAGTACAAACGGAAGAGGCGCAGCAAAATAGTCCCGTTTGTTCTAACATACAATCCAGCCTTTACTAACCTTTCACGTTTGATCCGTGCCAATTGGCAAACTATTGCCAAACACCCTAAATTATCCAAGATCTTTCCCAATCCTCCTGTCTTAGCTTTTCGGAGACCAGCAAGTCTGAAAGACTTATTTGTTAGAGCTAACGTCTCCTCAAATAAAAGCTGTTCAATTGCAGGATGGTGCAAGTCATGTGGTAACAGACGTTGTCTGACTTGTCAACAAATACTAAATACTCAAACATTTACTTGCCACTCGACTGGGTCTGTGTACACTATATTTTGCAATGTAACTTGCAAAACCCAGAATGTTGTATACCTTCTTCAGTGTCGATGTGGCATGCAGTATGTTGGCGAGACAGATCAGCCATTCAACAAACGCATGAATGGTCATCGAAGTGACTACACTTGCAAGCCCGACCTACCCGTAAGTCTTCATTTGAGATCACCTGGGCACACACAAGCTGATCTCAAAAACCTTACCATCACAATCATAGACCACAATGAGGGTTGGTCGAAGGTCGACAGAGTCGCTCGGGAAAGATTTTGGATAAGAAAGTTACGGACAGTTTTCCCAGAGGGCATAAATGAAAAAAACATAGAATGAGTCCCTCATTTTCCAATTATCACTTGTTTCCAGTAACTCCGGCTTTAGAACTGGCTTTACAGTTCGAAATTTTTTTTAAATACCAGTTTAAATTACAGGACTTCATTCGGGATGGATGTATAAGTACGTAGCCACGTTCAATTATTTTATCTCATTAGATAAAACTTATTTTTCTAATCATTATTAGACTGCTATTCGTTTGGGAGGCTTTAATATGTAGTTTCTGTTGCAATTGCCCTACCGTTGTCAAATTTGAAATATTATACCAACTTGGATCGGTTAGGACATTTTTGATTTTTTTGTTTGAGTACTGCCCTCAATGCAGTTATAACATCTAAACTGTCACAACCTTTGGAAAATTAGAGTTGTGTCAGTTCTCATCAAAAATAACTTTTTTCATTTGGCATATCTTTGTAATCTTTGCGCCGTGTTTAGAAATTTTAAAATTGTATCAGCGTCTGTGGTGTTCGCTTAAATTGTATAAATTTCAAGATTTAGAAAAAGTTTCTCAGTTTGAATATACATGTATTTACATGATTCATTTGACATCGTGCTATTATTGAAGAAGGATATCTGTTATCCGAAATATCTAATATTTGTTCATTTTATAGTTATTTAATGGTGATGTTGTACCCTTTTTGACTTGTTATATATGTATATATATATATATATATATTACTGACAGCCAAAAATTTAATATTTGTACCAAATATTTGATTCTGATCACTTTAATTGATACAAGAATTTATACTAGTTCAATAATTGAATAAGTAAAAGATGTTACTGTCCGGAGGTCGAACTGTCATTACTTTTATAAAAAGTTTGATGGGTTAAGGTTGCAAAACGAATAGGACGATTCTGTTACAACATATATACACATATACTTTGACAAAAAGGACATGTGTAGCAAAGTATGCCCCGCTCACACGATCACATTTGTATATTTAGTCTTGGTCAAACACTTATTTATCCTATGTTTTCAAAAACGATCAAATCAAAATGACCATGATCAATATACTTATTTTTGATATCTTAAACTTCGTGGTAAAAGTCTTACTTCGGATGCTCACCGGAAATTGAAAGTATCAATATTATTGCAGGCTTGACAAAACATCAACTAAGAATTCAATAATCAGTAGTAAATGTCAATCTAAGCTTATGTCATGCATTTGTATTGGCATTGTCGCACCATTCAATTACAGTAATATCATTTGGACATTTGACAAATTCTTCTTAGGTAAATTTTTCCTTACGTGTACCTTTCTCAAAGAATGTTATTTTCTGTAATTTACTGGAGCATTTTTCAACTTCTGCTCTTTTTATTTCAAACTTCCCCCAAATTTTCGTCCGATATCCTTCAAAAATAATGATAAGAAAATTCCTGCTTTTAAATTCCATTCGATAATTCAGGGGCGACAGACATATCCAGCTGCAATATCATGGTCTACAATACACATTCTCAAATTTCATTACTTTTCAATTGGTGGAATTAATTCTTTTTGTTCAACGTTTATACTATCGTCAGCATAAGAAAGAGAAATGTCATATTGAAAATGATAAAACAGTTCTTCTCCTGATTTTCTATATATCTTAAGAAGAATATTTATCATTTGGTAAAACTTTGAAGTACTTAGTATTCAGTTAAAAGTGTTAATCGTAGCTTATCCCATCCATTTGTGCTTTCAATGTCACACCAGTCAATTATGGTGATATCGTTTTGGAATTTTGTAAGTTCTGCTAGGGGAATATCTTCCGTACTTGCATTTCTTATAATGACTATTATTTTCTGTAAATATTTTGTAAACTTTTCGAATTTAGCTCTTTCGATTTCAAACCTTCCCCATGGATAATCTTTATAATTCTCGGAAATTATAATGATGACATGTCTGCTCATTTCAATAGCATTTGCCAGGGCATCAGCATGATCACCACCAAGTAAAATATCACAATGTTCGACACAAATTTTTAAATGCCATGAGTTTTCAACTTTCGGAATCAACTCTATATTATCGTCAGCATACGAAACATAAATGTCAAACATGAATTTATGGCGCAGAATAACTGTTTTGAATTGTCTATATATCCAAAAAAAGATTTGCCATTTAAAATTAAAAATAATGGCTACTATACTTGTTATTGTTATGAAGGTAAAAAGACTCCAAAGACCAACCTTTAACCAGATGCCATTACTGCAGTGAACAAATAGCCGATGAAATTCATAGTACACTGTTTTTGTATCAGAAAATGTTCCATTGCTTAGTTGACAAGTATAATTCTTAGTTCTACTATCAAAGTTTAGCTTTGATTCAAAGATCCACTATATAAATTCCATTGTGTCACAATTACAAAGGAACATATTGTTCGCCAGATATATTTTGAATTTATTTTTTGTTCGTTGATTTTGACTTTCCATCCATGATCGCATTGTTTCATTTATCGATTGCAACTAATTAAACCTCATATCTAATGTTTCTAATGTGTCTATATATGTAACTGCAATGGGTATTTCCAGTAAGATATTGTTTGTCAATATAAGATTGATGAGATTTTTGCTCATGTTGAAAGTAAATTCATTCATATACCAAATATTGTTTCCAGAAATATCAAATGTTTTAACGGTTGAAACTAAATCAGATATTGCTGTCACGAAAGGTTTTACCAAGATTGGTATCTTTCATTATAAGTGTACTTACATTTGTAAAAGAATGAAAAAACGAATTTCCTAGAAGGAGATTAGAATCAATTCCCGAGACATCTAAGTGTTCGAGATTTACTTGTCCATCCAAAGAAATCCCTTTTAAAAAATCCATTTGGAAGTATGAAAAATCTAGATATCGTAAATTAGACACATTTTTGAAAATTATTCTTTTGATGTTGACTCCTTCAGCAGACAAAAAATAGGACACTCTTAAAGTTTCTAACCTGCTTGGAAAGGCTATAGTTAAAGTGGGAAGATCTTGAGTTTTCTTGGTTAGTTTTGATTGTAAGTAGTGGTCACTTCCATCTGGTTTTCCGCTTACCCAATTCTTCGATTGCAACTCATAGATAATCCTTCCATGGAATGGTGGTTGAAAATGAGCTACGTCATTAAGATATTGAATGCTTAAGTAATTTATAGTTTGGTATTTAACAGGATTATACGAAAAGTCGAATATTTTAAGATTAGTCAATTGAGGCAGCAATTGAAGTAACTGTCCATAATTATGATTCGTTACTAAAGAAAATCTGTTCCCAGACAATACAATAACATGAAAACAATGAGCATATTGAAAAGACGACAGAGAGTTCGGTTCAACTTCAACAATATTATTTTCAGCTAATATCAATGTATCAATACATACAGTTTTTAAATATGATGCCATTGTTTCTGTAAGTATAACCACAGTTTCAAGCCGTATGCTAATTCCTCTAAATATGACTGCTTTCATAGACTTATGTTTGAAAGGATGTAAAATTGTTAAAGCATCGGAAAGTCTTCCATCCAAATTCGTCAAACTCAACACCTTAAGATGTGTGAATGGATTAAAAAAGTTCAGCTCCACTAGTGAAATACGTGGAATTATTTCTCTAACATTTCCAAAATAGATCTGTTTTACGTTATCTGGAAAATTTTCAAAAGTTGTATTTTTCATTGTTGATATATAGCAATTCTCAAATCTTATAATCTGCAGCTTTGTTAATTTTTTAATATCACTAAGGGTAAAATTCGGGCTGTTACTCAAGTCAATATATAAATATCTTAGATTAATCAAGTGTCGGATGTATGGATATGTCAATGGTGATAGTAGTAAATCGTTAAAAGTTTGCCGGATATTCAAGAGTTCTAATGATGCAAGATAACGAAATGTTTCATTCGTGTTTAATTTAGAAAAGTCAAAATTATTTTTTTCCATTGAAAGATTTAGCAACTTTTCCATTCCAAAAAAAGCTGTTGCTTCAATCACAGATAATTTATTGTTGTCGAGAATTATTGTTAACAACATCGAATATCTTTCAAAAGAACTGTTTAACAATATTGTGATTTCATTGTTGTTCAAATCTATCCACAAGATATCCAAGGGTAGATCCTGCGGTACGGATTTAAGTTCCCTGTTAGAACAGTTTGCTGCATTATGAATTATCCCACTGTAATTATTTCCCGCACTTTGAATTATTTCACAATCATGACTTCTTGCTAAAGACACCATGCTAAAAATAACACATAGCGTAAGCACCATCGTTAGATTTTTTAAGAGTATGAATTTATAAGACGTCATATTTCAGTAATATTCTTCGTTAACTCTCTTTACTGATATCGGCGGCTGTATTCAATGAACATTAAAATATTTTTATGTGAAATAATTTACTTGTATATTACTAAATATACCACTGTAATGAATGTGATCAACCATGCATAATGAAACCTAAATACAAGCATATATTTTTTAAGACTCAGGTTAACACAATAGGGAAGAAATTATAAATCACTTAACATATTACTTCTGTTTTAAGTAAATTATAATATAAATGAACGCTTTGTGGGTTTGAATTGTTAGTAAAAGGAAGACGAAAATAATTATAAGAGGTCACTAAAATCCAAACTGACCAATCGAAAAGAAAAAAAGAAAAAGAAATAAACAAAAGTAAACAAAACCATTCACACTAAAAGTAACGTTGATGAAAACAAATCCAATCCAAAGAATCTTGGATTGACTCGTGTGCAGTGCCTATTCTACTAGTGACAACTGCAACATTTTTCTTGATTAAACAGTTTGATTAATCCTATAGGCCCAAAACTGTAGCGTACTGTCATCACCAAATTCGATATCATCAGTATTTTCTCCAAATCTGAAACTTGTCAAAAAATGTCAAAATTTGAAATAAAAACAGGATCTCCCAGGACAAAACGGATACTCAGAAGGCAAGCTTCCTATTAAAATACAACAATGAAGACTCAAGCTAAAGCAATGGTAACTCAATAAAACAAAATAGGATTGAATTCAAGTGCTAAAAATGAATAAACAATTCCTTCCTCTCTTGAGGCATCAATCTTTTGATACATTGCAAGTTACAAAAGCAGAAAATAACAAAACAAAATCGTACTCCAAGGAAAATTTCAAACCTTTTGGATTATAGCTCATCATCTTTTATATAGGCCTTGGATTTCAAATATTTTGACCCCGAGCATCACTGAAGAGAAATGTATTGTCGAAATGCGCATCTGGTGCAGAAAAATTGATACCGTTAATGTTATTAAAACAGAAAGTCCCTTATCAAATGGCAAAATCATAGGTTCAATCACAGCAGATGCAAAGTTACATGCCTGACTGTGTACAGGCATTTTCTTATTTAAAAAAAATAGTGAATTAAACCTGGTTTTATTGATAACTAAACCTATTACTTGTGTGACAGTCGCAAGTTGGTGATATGTCTTATTGAATGAAGTCAACATCGATATAATTAGTTTCAAATAATATACCCCTTTTCAAAAGTCATAAAACGTTTGAAAGAAAACAAATTTGGATTACAAACTAAAACCGAGGGAGACACATCAACTTAAATAGGAAAACAACGAAACAACAGAAACACTCAAGTACGACAATTGAACACACACAGAAACGAACTATAAGATAACAACTGCCATTTTCCTGACTTGCTACAGGACATTTAAAGAAAAATGGTGGGTTGAACCAGTTTTTGTTTATCTAACCAAACCTCGCGCTTTTATGGCATGAATAAAAAATTGAAAACAACACGTTTAATAATTTCTTGCGTAGACAATACGATTCAGTTCAATAACTAATCTTTTTTTTTATATCTCACTTATTAAATGCTTGAAAACGTACATTGCCTTGATATTTATCATTATATTCTAAAACGGTCGCTATATTTTCAGCGTTTTTATTACCAATGTTATTTCAACTGATCGGGCGGATCTTATGTTTTAATTTGCATAAGGACAGTCTATTTGAAGATGTGCCGTTATAATAATTATTGAATTCTAATCATCAAACGCATATACAAAAGAACTGAGTGTACGATATGGGACAAATAACTGGACACTTCATTGATGAGTTTATCCCATAACTCCTGTCTATAGATGGACTGGTCTTCAATAAGCGAACTTCTTAAACCCCGCCCAGTCAAGTAAAATAAATCTAGTAATATAATATGAAGAAAACCAATCCTACAACATAGTATAACCTGTCAAAATACCCTTGCAATTCTTATTATATACGGGAACTCTTTCAAATGCTTCCTGAAATGAACACAGCCACTTAGTGATAGTTTATCAAAACGATATTTATAGATTATCGCTATTTGACGTATGACGACGTTGTCAATTTCATAGCAATTTCATTAACAATGCCAAATGCCACCTTAGTTTCTAGCGATAATTTTCATATCAATCGACTACACTGAGAAAGGAAATTACATGTCAGCAAGATCAAGGGAAAATTTTGTAAAATAGCGATACAAATAGTTATAGATGTATTCTTACATACATTGATGTACATCCATAGCATTTCGGAATATCGATTAAATATGTGTGCAGGTGTGTGATGTAACCCTGGTCAAGTGCTGTATACACAAATGATTTCAATAAAATAAAATCGACTCCCTTGAATATTCTAGTGATAATTATAGAAATATGTATCCACGATAACTTTTTTAAATGTTAGAAGTTCCGAAGCATGATTTTTATTTTTTTTAATTTCTAAATCTTCAGAATATTGTTCGAAATTATTGTACTTCATGTATTCGTAGAAAGCTATATAAAATAAACGTTGACATGAACTTTAATGCTTTCAGTTATAATCTTTTTTAATTCGTTTATACTTGCTAGAGATATGCTACTTTGGAGTCCGCGTCCTTCAGTCCAAGGATAAAATGTGAAATTATTCTATATTTCTGAATGACTAATGATCTTGAGAGATGGTTATAAATACAAATACGTACTCGTTTGTCTTTGAATCAGCTGAAATTTCCACCACCCCTTTCATAATTTGTTTGGATTTTGCATGATTTTCTGGTAGACACCCATTTAAGGAACATATAAGAATCTAATAAAATTTCTACATTTGAATATGCTATTTCACAGTATTTGTTTATGAACCGTAATGAAGTTCTATTTTATTGGTGATTTGGTTGAGCAACCTTGTGCTACAATAGTGCGAGCGCGACATACATTTTCCATACAAAATTTAGACTTATGCAGCACAAACGATGGGAAAGACTTCAAATATCATCAAAGTCTCTTATTTCAAAGTATGATCGATATTACGAACGATCACTTTGTCTGGTTTACGGTAAGCGACTCAGGAAACATCGTGGACATAAAATGGAAAAAGAGAGTCTCTTGAATTTACATTCTGCAGAAGTTATACCTAAAAGAACTATAGACTATATTTTTTTCATAATCTGACCGACAAAATTATTTTATATCTCTACCTGTGTGACGTTAAGATTCTAACGTCAAACACGCGATTCTAATTCAGAGTTAATGTTTATCTAAGCGGCGTTTGGTGCAAGTAATTAAAATATTTCAATCCTTTATGGGCTGATGATTAAACATACATACATAAAATACAAAAAACAAAAAAACCATGAATGAGGTTGTTAAATTTGATATACTTGTATGCCATTTTGTGATTCTTTGTAAGATATGTGTTTGTTTTTTGTGATTAAGATAATAACACACTGTTGACTGTTGTACCCCTGTTTTGACATTTAACCCATTATGTCTGTTTGTTTTGGTTAATTCATTGTTGCCAATATAATGGAATTCGATGCGACTGTCTTACAAGTGGGAGGTTTAGCGCTATACAACCAGGTTCAATCAACCATTTTCTACATAAGAATATGCCTGTATCATGTCAGGAATATGTCAGTTGTTATCTATTCGTTTGATGTGTTTGAGCTTTTGATTTTTGCCATTTGATTAAGGACTTCTTGTTTTCAATTTTCCTCGGAGTACATATTTTTTGTGATTTTACTTTTTGAAGCTGACCAGGTTATCGAATGTGTTTTATGATTCAACATCTGGATTAATACAACATGCTACAATCAACAGAAATATAGATTGTCAGCAAAAAATCAACAAAAAAGGACTCTGTTCGACATAACGTTATCAGTATCTACTACATAACTGTTATCTATATCTACTACTGACATCTAAACATTTAACAAAAGTAACAGCTATTTAAGTGTGACTACTTTTATTTACACAAATACTAGTTTCATAAGAATCTGACTAGTATATAACTTCTGTTTCACGTATGATGAATTCAGTGGTCAAGTCTGCTAAAGAAAAAGAACAAATCTATAAAGCTCAATCCATTATGTACACATTAACTCATGAGAAAAATAATATGTGTAGCACATCACGCACAACTCACCCGATTAAAGTTTTATATACAATAAAATCTGCATTCTAGATCAAACCTTTATTTTACTTATGTTTTTAAACAGTTCACATCATGATGAACACCATTTGAACATAAAGCTCTTACTTTTAACTACAACCTTTAACCTGATACAAAGAGGACAAAGAAAGTATAACAACTATTGAAGATTAAGTAAAACGTGCATTAAAATCTCAGCAATTAGTAGAAAGTGTCAATCCAAGCTTATGCCATGCATTTGTGTTGTCATTGTCGCACCATTCAATTATAGTGATGTCGTCCTGAAATTTGGCAAGTTCTTCTAGAGGAAAATCTTCTGTGCGTGCATTTCTCTCAATGACTATTATTTTCTGTAATTTGTTGGTGAATTTTTCGACTTTTGCTCTTTCTATTTCAAACTTTCCCCATGTTTTTTTCCTATACTCTTTAGAAATAATGATAAGAAAATGCCTGCTATTTTCAATTGCATTTGATAATTCATCGGCGACAGACATACCAGCATAAATGTCACGGTCTTTAATACACATTTTCAAATTCCAAAACTTTTCAATTGTTGGAATTAATTCCTTTGTTATCCAGTTTATACTATCGTCAGCATAAGAAATGAAAATATCATATTGAAAATTATGATAAAGTTTTTTTCTTGATTTTGAATATATCCAAAGAAGAATACGCCATCTAAAATTAAAAGTAATAGCTACTATGATTGTTATTGTTATGAATGTAAAGAGACCCCAAAGACCCACCTTTAACCAGACACTATTACTACAGTGCACAAAAAGCTGATGAAATTCATTGTAAACTGTTTTTGTATTAGATATAGTTCCATTACTTAGCTGACAAGTATAATTTCTAGAATGAAATTCAAATGTCAGATTCGATCTGACGATCCACTTTATGAATTCCATATTGTCACAGTTACAAAGGAACATATTGTTTGCAAGGAAGAGTTTAAATTTTTTTTTCGTTTTCTCATTTTGACTTTCCATCCATGATCGCATCGTTTCGTTTATTGACTGTAATTCGTTATTTCTCACATCTAGTATTTCTAATGCGTCTATATGTGTAACTGCGAGGGGTATTTTCAATAAAATATTATTTGACAATATAAGATGCTCTAATTTTTTACTGTTACTGAACGTAAATTCATTCATATACCATATGCTGTTTCCAGAAATATCAAATTTGTTCACTGTTGATACTATATTAGAAACCAGATCACTGTCACGAAATATTTGACCAAGATTAGCATCTCTCATAATAAGTGTACTTATACTTGTTATTGAATTGAAGAACGGGGTTTCTAGAAGAAGTTTAGAGTCAATTCCAGATACATCTAAGTGTTCAAGGTTCATTTGTCCATCAAAAGTAATTCCTTTAAAAACATTCATTTGGAAGTAAGAAAAATCTAAATGCCGTAAATTAGAAACATTCTTGAGTGTTAATCTCTGGTTATTATACCCATCGACCGATAAATAATATGACATTCTAAGTGTATGTAACTTGTTTGGAAGAGCAAAAGTTTTATGAGGTCTATCTTGAATATCACTTTTAAGTTTTGATTCAATACATTGGTTACCATGATCAGATTTTCCTTTTACATGTCTTGGTGTCTGGAACTCCTGAATCAGCTTTTTCTTCTTCTAATGGTTGAAAATGATTTGTTCTACATACATATGGAATTTTTAAATACTGTATTTTATTGTACTTAACTGGATTATACGAAAAGTCAAATATTTCTAGATTGGTCAATTGATTGAGCAAAGCAAAAAACAGTCCATAATTTGAGCCAGAAATCATGGAAAATCGGTTTCCAGACAATACAATAGTATTAAAGCAGTGAGCATTATGAAAAGCCGCCAGAATGTTCGGGGCAAGGCCAACAATATCATTTTCAGCTAATACCAATGTTTTCACACACACATTTTTCAAGTATGATACCATTGTTTCTGTAAGTACAACTGCATTTCCAGGAGGTGTGCCAATTTGTTTGAATATCACAGCTTGCATGGACTTATTTTGGAAAGGATATACGATTTTTAAAGCATCGGAAAGACTGCATATCATTCTGCATAAACTAAGCACTTGAAGATTTGGGAACGGCTTTAAAAGGTCGCTCTCAACAAGTGAAATATGTGGTAGTAAGTCGTTAATATTTCCAAAATAGATCTCTTCTACACTATCAGGAAAATCTTGAAAAGTTATATTTTTAAATACTGTTAAAAAACAATGTTCAAATCTTATTACCTTCAGTTTTGTTAATTTTTTTACATCCATCATTGTGAAATTCGGGTTGTCAGTCAGGTCAATATATAAATAGATGAGATTAGTTAAATGTCCCAAGTATGGATATGTCACCAATGATTCCATGGTTTCCAAATTTTGTCGAATATCTAAAAGCTCCAAAGATTTAAGAAAGCAAAAGGTTTCATTAGTGTTAAATTCTGTAAAGTTAACAGTATTCTCTTTCATTGAGAGATTTAACAATCTTTTAATTCCAGAAAAGGCACCAGTTTCAATCGCAGACAATCTGTTATTTTCAAGAATTATGGTTAATAACATCGAATATCTTGCAAAAGTATTGTTTGGCAATGTTTCAATTTCATTGTGCTTTAAATCTAATGAAATGATTTCTCTGAGTAGGTCCTTCGGTACAGATATGAGTCCTCTACTAGTGCAGTCCGCAGTTCTATATAATATTGAACAATTATGGCGATTACTTTTTGCCAAGGAAAGTAGACTAAAAACAATGCATATGGTAATCTCCATTGTTCAAAATCTGAAGTGTAAGCTATCGTAGATGTTACCCTTTTGTTATTTGTTATTAAGAGTCTCGTTTTGTAGTCGGAAACATATGTCTCGTTTTGTAGTATGAAATAGTATACTTGCACGCTCTACATTGTGTGTTATAACATTATCGTTTTAATAATCAAACAAGTCTTAATAAAAGTGGATATTAAGGGTTAAAATCAAACTATTTACAAGGAAGTTATCTATCGCTTGAAATTGATTTATGATTTAAACATTGCTTTTAAATGAGTAGAAACATGATGTCGCGTTTCTTTCAGCAGAAAAAGACATCCGTGTTATTAATAGCATGTATTAAGGAAGCTCGCGGGTATATAAAAATCAGCAAAAAAATAAACATTTGTTTTTTTCATTACAAATTTTATTTATTACACTTTTGGTTATAACTATATAATATGGTACAAAAATCACCCAGACAAATCGATTTGGTTTGGCCACAGATGACTTTAAAAATGTTTATATCATTGAAAAAGCTCCAAATTATCTCCCTTTGGTGCAAAAATGTAATTTTTTGACGTTTAAATTGAAATATCTTTTTTAACTCATCGGTGACCTATATTTATTATTATTGTTTTCAAACAAGCTGTACATAAACTAAATAATTGTAAAATTTAAGCGATTTCTGTAATTTAGTTCTTTTTAAGGTCTTTCCTTTATCTATAAGGAAAGACCTTACTGTATTTCTTCTGATTATTATTCTTCTTGTTCCGCCAAACTTTGACAAAATTTCCCTCCGTAACCATAAACTTTGTCGCTTTCGTGTTCACACTTTGTATCGGTGTCATGAATACCTATCTGGAACTCACCCTGTGAGTCGAAATATTTTGTCGGTTCGGAGTAATCCCTCCGAATCTCAAAAACCTTGTTATCGTTCCAACATCGTAACCGTAATAGGTAGAAAAAAAACGAAGGGTGAAATTTGTTCAGGACCAGACCCCAGTTCTTCGTTACATTTGTTTCGAAAAGATTCAACGACTCATTGGTAGGGTTATGCCCCTATGAAAATTAACTGGTGTCGGTTGGCCACCAAAACTCAGAAACCGTAAGTCGTAGACACCTAGGATCTTCACCAATCATCATCAATTCATGTATCTTTGAAAAATACCTCAAGGTCAAATTTGTATGTTGACCTTGACCTTTGACCTAACACCTTGTTATGGAATAATCTCAGAAACCATTATACTTACAGAAGTTTTAAATAGTGGAAAATGTTTGGGTCATTACAGCGCAACTTTGTTACATTTTGACCAAAGAGATTTGACCTTTTTATAAGGGGCATAACCCCTGTTTTAGGTTTCTGAAAAGACAAAATCAGCTTTTGCTATATAACCAAAGGTTCTAGACCCATGGGGTTTTCAGCAATGACATTGGGGACTAATGACCTTGACAAAGGTCAAAAGGTCAAAGGTCAAGGTCATTTCCAATATAGCGAATTATGTGTTTTTGACTTTACTTGAAGGATTTTCAGTGTGTTTTAAAGCTTTTTAAGGTTGACCTTGACCTTTTCAATACATTCTACGTCTATTGGAACATGTATTTTACATTACAAAAGGAAAGACCTCTCAATTGTTCAAGAACAATTGACATTTTAATTTTATTTCGATATTACCAATAGTTCTCCTATTAGTTCAACAGAAAATAAGGACATTAACAAAAATGTATGCTTCTTTCGGAGGCAGATTGTGAGCTTAAATGAACGGTGACCCCATATTATTATTTTATATTTCTATTAGGTATAACATAAAGTTTAATCATAGAAAAAAATAGCTAAATCCTATATTAGAAAAAAAGTTGATTTAGACCCGCGAGCCCCCTTAATGTTGTTTAAATATGATGTCATTTTTTATACGCTTTTTATGTGCTTACCACACAAATTTAGCCAATCAATGTACGTTGTCTTTTATCGATTACAGTTTGTTGACATCTAGGTTTTCATTTTTTATTTATATATATATATATATATATATATTGATTTCTTAAATTTGCATACCATTTCTCAGTTTGCGAACAATATTTGGAATTTTACTGTCGTCCTCATGAAATGGTTTTATCGGTACTAGTACATGGTTTCAGTTACTAAAATCACTATAACAACACTGTCATGGATTTATCAACAAGACAGATTCATTGCAATATATTATTTCTGGATTTTACGCTTGCGCCTGGGGTTGAAGTCATTAAACTTTGCTAAGTGCTCGGAGCACAAATCCGGCATTTTGATTGGTTGATTTTGAAGTATGAGTAAAATACTGTCTCGAAAGTTTTAGGACTTCAACCCCTTGATCAGTCTATGGAAGAAGCGAATCGATAAAAACGTTTCTTATATCAATATAGAGATATTGTCTAATATCAATTGTAAATATGCAGACATTCCATGCGGAAAAAGTAGTTTTTGGCAACAAAAAATTAAGAAAATACGAATTCTAAAACAAATTGTTCAAATATAAATAGCAATTAAGTCTAAATATACATTCAGAAGTTATTTAAAAGCAAACGTTTTAAGTCAGTGTAATATTTGAAGTGCTGTGTTTTTCTGATGTACATTAATAAACAAATGCTATAGATTCGAATATCAATGCGATACTTTTAAAATATGATAGCAGTATTTTTTTAATATCAATACTTGTTTTTGTTATGTCAGTATTAGAAGTATTGTGTGATTATAAGCAGTTTTATTGTCATTGCTTAAATTCAAATTGTTTTTGGTAACATCTTTCAAATTTCTGAATTGGTTTTGGAAGCAAAACTAATCAAATAAGGTTGTCCAATAATCTCCCAACACATGCAAGGAAAACTTTCTGTATTGTTAACAATCAAACTAACTTGTACCAAAGATGAATCACACTGTCCTCGTTCAGATTGAATCGACAAAATCTGACCTGTACTTTTAAATCTCGTTTTTTTATACAAATTAGGCCGTTGTTTTTTTCTGTTTGAATGGTTTTAAACTAGTATTTTTGGGGGTCCTATATAGGCTAGCGTGTTGTTTGGTGTTAGCCAAAGTTCCGTGTTTAATACCGTACTATGATCTATAATCGTTTAATTTTAACAAATTGTCATTTTGATGAAAAGTTGTCTCATTCGAACTTATACCCTCATATCTCATATCTATCTATAAATCTTTAAAATTTCCCCTTTAATAACTGCTTTTCAGTCCCCCAAAATCGTCTGACTACTTCATTGTTTCGCATTGCACATCCATTTCAGTAGTGAACCAGGTGACAATATCGAGAAATAACTGATACGATATGTTGTTAAAAGGGAGAAGTTTATAGGCAAAGCTTCTGAAAATTGAAGTACTGAAGTACTGAACACCGGATGTATGCAAGTTCTTGTGGATGGTCACAAGCACTTGTCTCAGGAAAGAAATCTTATCTCTACCTTGAAAGTGAGGTTAATGTACCGAGACAAGTTCGAGCGTAAATAGTGAATAAATAACAGGCAATTCAACCTCACCTTAAAAACTATTTTATTATAGTGATACAATTAAGAATACTCTGGTTTTTTGTTATATATTAATTTATATGAATATTTGTATTTAACATATCATATATAACTTTCATCTATATGTATATCATTATATTCTACTATTTTAATAATAGAGTAGTGCAAGTGCATGGTGGAAACAATTCGATTTATCTATTCGATGGATGTTAGTAGGCATTCATATTTTCCCGAAAAAGTTCTTGAGATATTCTTCCGTGTGTGTTAACAAAAAATTTCTGTACGTGTGCATAGATATTGATGATTTTTATTATATATGTATATGGACACGAGGCTAAGCGATTGGTGTTGTAGTGTATCAAAGGTGTGAGATCGAATCCCGCTGAGGGAAGGACAATATGTGTCAGCAGTAAAATCTAATTCTAACACTGTGACTGTTAGCAGTAATTTTCAGACTTATATATATATTTCTAACGTCAAAATATTAACATATGATTAAATGTTAAAAATAAAAAAAACATATGATTAATTTGTGTTTAAAAATATTATTTTTATGAGTATTCATCGAAGAAATGAATGTATAACAAGCGATAAGAATTGTTATTTTGCACTCAAAAATTTATGCGTATTTATACGATCGGTCAAAAACGAAAGTCAAATCCCTGTGGCAACAATACATCGGAATGCCCTCACGGTCATTGCGATGTAAAAGAGTGTCGAAGCGACGAGCTGATTATGTGCATAGAGATATCGAATTGCGATTGAGAAAAGTATTGATATCCAACCAGAACTGCTAAAGTTCCTCCTCAATATTTTTTCTATGTTAATAATAAACACATCTTCTGTTTAACAAGATTTTTCAATCGTGATGTCTGAAGTTGTTTAATTTATAGTCTGAGGCTGCTCAATTTGTATCTTCAAAGTTGGGGACATAAGCATTTGTACATTTTTCTTTGATGGGAATATTTATTTTTCCATTTGAATATTCATTATTAAGTGTAATTGGGAACAGTATTGAATTGCATTGTTTAAATGAATGTTCTTTTTTTTACTTAAAATAATGATATGTTTTGTCTATTTTGATATCAACTACTAGTATGTGAATAAGCTATACCAGTGTGACCTGTGTTAGAATCTAATAGGTCGGTAGACCATTTACAGTAGCCGAATTATAATACCACCATTGCATGATCAATTCAAATAGAATTAGTCGGTAAAACCTTATGATCGAAAACAATGGACTAAGCAGGCTGTTAACAGTGTCAACTATCAATAGGGTCAAGCAACATTTTCGAAATTATTAGTTCGTGTAAGCTTTAATTTTGTCACAGGTACTAAAATTTAGTGACATTGGGCCTCAAACATTAAACCGGTTTTGAACTATGTTTGTGAATTATGTTCGCGGTTTTCTTGACATGCATTGTGACGTGTTATCGTATTCATTTTATATGAGAAAACTATCGCAGTGATATTAGAAAAATATCGCGTTCATAATTTTTTGTATTAAAGTCATATCGCTACTGTATAAGACAAATATCGCATTGATATAATAAAATATAGCAGTATCTTTGACTTTTAGGTGATTTTGGCATAGCAAACAATTGAATTCATCTCAATTGCATTCCACTTGATTTACTACATGATATTTATTGAATGTGTACATCTACAAATGGTAAATCGTGAATTTATGTTTCATTTAATCAACAAATCAATTTTCTCGTATTAATACACCTTGCTTGTTATTATATTACACAATTCATGGAAATTATACAGCAGACGTATGTCGTGTTAAATGTCGACCTGTTTTAAGAAAATATGCTTTACTTTGTACCGAGAAATCTTTCTTTCTTCATACAAATGTTAACATTCGTCTGAAATTTCCCACAATGCAACTCGTTGATATAAGGCAATATAGCTATTTGATATCAGAAACTTTTTTTATCGATTCACTTCTTCCATAGACTGTTGATGTGATGTTTGGAATTAAAAGTATTTTCTTCTTTTTACGATTAGAGACTGTTATGGCTTGTCAGGTGAACTTATTTCAGCAACATCTTTGAAGTGTTTTAAAAGGTTGTTTTAGCTTTCATTAACTTTTTATATTATTGGGGTTTTTTTTTCTTTCTTTTTTTATCTGATTGTGAACAGATATATCATGTTAGGAAGCACTCCACAGTTAGGTGTGTAGTTTCGCATTTTGGCCCCTGTGGATTTTTCAAATATTTGCATGTCCGTACCATACATTGGTCCGGCAATTATTGTAATGTTTTTTTCCAGCTTTTTGTCGCACGAATTTTGTGATTAGATTTCACGAAAAAAATGAGGCGAAAGACACCCATTTTTTATTTGATCATTAGGAAGATTAATGTCAACAGTTTCTAAAAAGTTATCACTCAAAGGCATTGAAATTCTAGTTTGATCAAAATTTTGGGGGATATGTGACATGTTCACCCCCCCCCCTTTTTGCAATATTTTATGGTAAATAAATGCAGAATGTTGCCATGGATACACATAAAAGGAATTATTTTTCACCCTTTTAACTTTAGAAAATCAAATCTATGGAAGATACTGATTACATACATATGCACATGTACAACACAAACAATTAGGTTAATGTATTAGAAATCCAGGAATAGGAGATGATAAAATATTTTGTGGCTCATTTTTAATTTTATTTTCTAACTGTGGAGTGCTACCTTAAGAAGGGAGATTTGCAAAGAATACCAGTCGAGAGAATGTAAAATTTCACGAGCTGTAAGGCGAGGGAAATTCATTCTCAAGACTGGTATTTTTCGCAAATATCCATAAAGAACATGCTATATCTGTTTAATTACACCGAATGTTAACGTTTAAAAACGCATTGATGATCGTGACGTTACAAGCGTCCAGTTGGATAAAGTATTTTTTAGCAAATACCACGGCAGAGAGGGTAAAAAATGCATATCCTTTTCGCAAATAACCCGGCGGAATTAAAAAATGAACGATATTTATTTGATAACAGTAAATTGGTGAAAAATACACTGGCTATCAACCAATCAAAACAAGGGTTCTTACATAAGGTGTATATTATACTAAAAATCTTCTTTTATTTATCATTATTTCATATCACTGAGTTGAACATGATTATTAGGTTGTGTGCGTCTAAGTAAGAATGGTTGAGTGATTGGATGGGGTGTAAATCAATAGTTATAAAGTCAAGTTATATCCGCCTGCCTTGTCCTGTATTTGTTGTCTTGTCTTGTGTTTAACATGTTTGTAAACAAAACAAAATCTTTGTTAATTATGAATCTGTATATATCTATGTTGAGGAGACCTACACGTAGTCTTTGTCTGTTGGTAATCCTCTTGTAATGATAAAATAATTGAAGCTTGAAAGAAGCTTATAAATACAAATTCGTACAACTTTGTTTAAAGGAACATATTAGCATCTAATTAAAGAAGTAGGTTCAGTAAGACCCCTTTTTGGCCCAAAAATATAGCAGTTTTACAAAATTACGAAATTGTTATCTTTATCTATTTATTGGAAAGTAGAATGCTTCTCCTACATAAATATAGGCTGTTTTTGACAAAACAATGTACATTTATTGGGTACTAGCATCATTAAGTCATGCTAAATTACTGAAATCTTCACAATTTTAGTTAAATTTTAGACGGTTTCCGTCTGAAATGAAAGTGGCCGCATTCGTGTTCATTCATAATATTGAAATGCAAGTTGTATTTAATGATAATACATAACATATATAAAGGTTGAGGATGAACACGGATGTGGCCACTTTCAGTTTTGACAAAAACCATCTGAAAAGTGACGTTTTTTGGCATATTTGCTCGATTTTTCATATTTAAGCTTGAATCGGAGCGTTTTTAATGACTAAATCAGTTAAAAACTTTCACAAAAACTAATCAAATCAATTGAAATAGACACTTAAAGGTTTAAAAAGTGTCCAAAATCTTTCGTCAGATGAGCCTGAATTTTGAGGCCAAAATCGGCTCTTACTCCTTTCTACATTTGAATATGCTAGTTCACAATATTTGTTTATGAACCGAAATGAAGTTCTATTTTATTGGTTTTTGGTTGAGCAACCTTGTGCTACAAAAGTGCGAGCACGACATACATTTTCCATACAAAATTTAGTTTTTGCAGCACAAACGACGTGAAAGACTTCAAATATAATCAAAGGGATCTGAAAAGTCTCTACTTTGAAATTCAAAGTATGATCGCTATTACGAACGATCGCTTTGTCTGGTTGACGGTAAGCTACTCAAGAAACAGTGTGGACATTAAATGGAAAAAGAGAGTCTCTTGAATTTACATTCCGCAGAAGATATACTTATAAGAACTATAGACTATATTCTTCTTAAACTATATACGACAAAATTATTTTATATCTTTACCTATGTGACGTTAAGATTATGACGTAAAACGCACGATTCTTCGTCCGAGTTAATGGCATACGATACAGATTTGATCTCGTATTTACAGTTTGATGAAAATTTCCACATACTAGGCTATTGTTGTGATCCCGAGTATATCTTAAGACCAATATATACCTTGGATGGTTGTTCCTGCAGTCAGGAACGGCCGATTGCTCTTCTAGTGAATATAAGCGTCTGTAGCCATTAGTAGTTTCAACCGGAAGAGGATGGTTTCTGGGTAGTGCTTCGGACATCTCTAGATGGTCTGTCTGATGACCTAAAACTAACCCTCCGGATACTACACTCCCCCCAGTTTTATTAATAAGGCCCCCCTCTACTGAGGGGGCCCTGTGATTTTCGCCCAAAATCAATAAAATACGGAAATAATACCAAATTTAGAGAAAATATGCATCAATTTAAAAAAGTATATACCCTATCCCCATAACAATTTAAAAAAAGTATAAAACCTATCCCCCCAAAAACGGACCCTTTGAATCCATGGGTCTACTGATTAACTAAAAGATAGTACAATGGGTTACCAACTTATTGGGAACCCAGACAATTTTGAATTTTTCTTGTCTGAATCGTATGCCAACTCTTCCCCGTCTTTATACAAACTAAAACAGGGCCATTTAGTGGTTGCATGTCCACTATATAGTTTGACCCAGGAGGTTGTGCTGATCCATTCTCTGTCCTGAAGAGTCTGGTCACATTTTTCCTCACTTGCACTGTATTTATACCTTTGTTTAGGTAGGGAATTTCAGGGTCCCACTGTCTTCTGTTGGGACCCGATCTAACTGTGCTCACACAAAGACTGACGTCCCACTGTCTACTGGTTGCGGCTGCTGCTGATTGAAATACCTGGTGCCAACATTATCTGTTTTGAAAAGTAGCCCCAATCTCAAATCGGGGCTTTCTGGATTAATGTATACAGATTCCTTGTTGACAGCAGATTTGAAAGGTATAACTTTTTCATTGTTGAGCGGACTGTTGCTTTCTGTTGCGGCTTTTCTGTCAGTTTCCCCCGTTGAGGAAGGGTCCTCAAAAGTGAGGGATGTATGACTGTTTTCAGTATTGTCAGTCATTCCTCCGTCAAGAACAGGAGTAGGAAACACTGTGACTATCTTCTCATCACTGCCCCTTTTTACCAAAGTGGTATGTGCCTCACCGTCTGAGGTAGAGTCCCAACTTTCTTGGGCCTCCTCATCACTTGCCAAAGTTGTCTCTGTTGTGGCAGCAACCTTTTGAATGCTATTGCCATTATCAACTGCCAAAATAGCTCCTATGGGTTTCATAATATTGGCTACTGAACCCTCCTGGTCGCCTGTGAGCAATGTTACAGTAACTAAGTTGCCTTGGGGCACCTCGCATTTCTCTACTAATGGTATGGCTGGGGTATCCACAATCAAGGAATACCCCTTGTTGTCCCTTATTTTCCAACAACCACTGTCTGAGTCCTTTATTAAAGTGAACCTCCTGTCCACATCAACCTTAATTAGTTTGTGAATATCAGGTAAGGAGTACCCGGCAAAGCCTGGTCCCTTTTAAGGATTTCATCAACCAACAAATACCCACCTGGGAGAAGGCTGTGGTCCAACTCTGGTGCACCATGTCCGAATATGTTCCAGAGACATTTTAACACCTCTTTGTCAGAATTGGAGCATTGCTCCGACTTACTCTCTGCTCTAACCTTAACCAACACTCTGGGTTTGTTCCCCTCTCTGTCCTGGCACCTACCTCTGGGCCAACTATAGCTACCTCCGCTACTCTGCCTTGGGGTACAGACTCAACTACTGAGAGGCCTAACTTCATTTGCGGGGACTCACCTCGGCCTCCTGAGTAGTCCCGTTTAAGTTTAATAAATTTGTTGCTGTTCTGCTTGACTGAATTGTGGAGGTAACAGTTCTATCCCTCTCCTGTAAATCCAGACAGTCCTTCTTAACATGTCCAGGCTTAAGACAATGGTAGCACACTCCCTCCCATGGAGGCCCTCTATCAGTGGAGGGACCCCCTGAGATCGACTTACCTCCATAGTTTGGGCATTCCATTTTGGAATGGCCCCTCCCCCCACAGTGGTGGCAACTTTCTGTCCCTGTTTGTCTGCCAGGTAAGCAGCTTCCGTCAATGGGGCTTGTGAGGAGTTGCTTGAATTGGTCCATCATGTCGTCTAATTTTTCATGGACTTGACCAAGTTTGTTTTCAATTTTCTTATCAGACTTTTCTAACTCCACTTCCCATGTACTGGCTAGGGCCGTCTCAAGGGCCATGGTAGAGGGCCATGGTATCCCTTACATGGGGCCCCTGATACTCACGGAAGGCCTCATGGTGGTCTCCATACTGCCCATCAGTTACCTGTCTAACCTCACGCCTATTTGGCTTACCATATATTGCCTGTGTGTTATGTTGGAATAGCCGTATTTTATCTATAGCCTCCTCAATACTTTGGGGCTGAAGGTTAGAGATTTGCACTCCCAACTGTCTGTTTTCAATGCCCTGGCACAGTCGCATTACGGCTTGCTCGTACATGTAATCGTCAGGGAGGTTTCTATATGCCCTGGTGGCCAAGGACAACACCCGATCAGCCCAGTCCTCGAGAGACTCCTCAGGGGCTTGCCGGGCATTGTTAAACTGGACCTGGGCAGTCTCAGGGAGCGCCTTGAAACCAAACCGCTTGTGTAGCTTCTCCACAAGCTCCCTATAACTCACCTCCATGTCTCTTTCTGTAATGAGGGCATAATATTCGCTGGCTTTTCCCTCGAGACACCAGCAAAGTTGGTCCTTGCATTCCTGAGGACCCCATTCATAAACCTCTGCGTACCTTGCAAATTTTGTGAAAAAGGCCTGCAAGTTGCCCTTCCCGTCATACTTTATATTTTTTTGGGCATTGCTAACTTTAGAGACGCCACCTAAAGTTCCTCGTGCCCCACCTCTGTTGTCAGGTCCCCTTTTGTTTTCCATAGGCCTATCCTCATTATATGGTACTGGGTAGGCCTGTTGTCTATAGCCCACACCTGCGGGCACCGCTGTATACCCTTGATTATACTGGTTCTTGGGTTGCCTATCCCAATAGCCATGAGATGGGGTCTGTCTTGTGTCCGCACCCCTATTGTCTTGCCTCTTGCCATACTTACTGCAGGCCATCTCATACTGTCCCCCACCAGTGTAAGCTGGTTGGGTACAGGGTGCTGACCCCTGACCTGCATAGTTGCTTGCGTGACCCATGGGGTGTGAAGGTGTGCCCCAATAGTTCGGGGTAAGTTTGTCCCACGCACTGTCTTTACCTGGCCAATACGGCTTGTTCCCAATACTACCCCTGTACATGTGGTGAGGGGGACTACCTTGGTTTGGGTCACCAATATCATGGTGACTCCACCCTTTTTTCTGTAACTGTTCCCTGTGCCCCCATCCCAATTCCCTGTGGGTTCAGGTCTAGCATTAGCATCCCTGGGATGGAAGGCCGAGACCATCTGGCTGGGCCCTTCCAAGGGCCCGGGACTTTTCCCCTGGTGCCATGATTCTTGCCTAAATGCAGATTGGCCTTGTACTTGGGATGGTGTGCCCTGTGGGGCAATGTGTACCCTGTCTAACACCTCACCATGCCTGCCTTGGGCATGAGGTGGTGGCCCAATATTTTGGCCACCTCCATTTGGACTGAAGTCCAGCCTGGATAAGAGGCCCATTGTTACTCGTATGTGGGAGATTGTGGCCAAGTCTGATTCGGTCACAAAGCCCTTGCTCTCCCTAATGTCCATTATTTGCTCCCCAGTTTTTATGCCTTTACCTGGGAGCTGGAGTAACTCTTGAAAGCTACAAGTGTTTAGGTTTACAACCGACATTTGTAACTGTAAATTACTGACCAACAATTTTTAACAAAGTTTATTCAAAGAATAAACAACAACAAACAACACACTTTATACCACAATTTATTTATTTAATTAACACAGATACATGTACTTTTGCTTCGGGTAACCCGTCCTTCTGGTCTGCGGTTAACAGAAGTAAACAAAACAAACACAACGACTGGTAACCCGTCCTTCTTGTCTGCGGTTAACAGAGGTAAACAAAACAATAACACAACGACTGCTAACCCGTCCTTCTGGTCTGCGGTTAACAGAAGTAAACAAAACAATAACAAGTCGACTGGTACCCAGCTGTCCCTTCAGGGTCAGAAAGGTAATCTGCATGAAGTCTACTTGGAAAATCCTTTCTCCTAAACAACCGTGAAGTATTCCTTTAAAATACTCCACGAGTGCCTGAAATGACTTATTCCCTCGCTGGAATAAACCAAATAACCTTTCCCCTCCTGTCTTACTATTTTTGCCGCCCACAACCGGCACGGCAAAAACATAAAAAAATGTCCCTTAAAGACGTTACACTGCCTGCTGATTGCTTGCAGCGCCAATGTTGTGATCCCGAGTATATCTTAAGACCAATATATACCTTGGCTGGTCGTTCCTGCAGTCAGGAACGGCCAATTGCTCTTCTAGTGAATATAAGCGTCTGTAGCCATTAGTAGTTTCAACCGGAAGAGGATGGTTTCTGGGTAGTGCTTCGGACATCTCTAGATGGTCTGTCTGATGACCTAAAACTAACCCTCCGGATACTACACTATTTTGGCCTGATTAAATCAAATATGTAATAAAAAATATACCTTCATGTGCTACTTTCTGAGTTAAATGAGGTCGAAATTTTGTGTATTTGCTCAAAATTCCGATTTGTGGCCGTATTTTTCCTTTCGAAAGAAAGACATAACTTTTTCTGTTTTAAACGATACTAGTAAACACATATTGTTTTTTTTTTTTTTTTTTTTTTTGATAATTTGCAATTTCTGTATTTTAGAAGTATTCTAAAAAAAAATGCATTTTTTATTCAGAAATAACTCATATTTATCAAATGGACATGAATTGAGAAAAAAAAGTCATTTTTTGCTGTATATTTATCAAAATTAAAAAAATTGCACTATTTACAGTTGTATAAAATTTGGTCCACATAATCTCCCTGCAAAATAAAACAAAATGTCGTTTTAAAAAATAGGGGTCCATGCACTCGTTTTCAAATTAAATCAGTTTGAATGATAAAAATCAGTCGAAAATGCATCTTTTCCCGACATGTCACAGTTTGACGTCGCGAAAATAACATTTTACGTTAGCAACGTCATTACCTCCCCTGTAACTGTATCGTATGCCCTTAAGGTTAATCTAACCGTTTGGTCCCAGTACTTAAAATCTTTAAATCGTTTATGGGTACATTAAACATACATAAAATACAAAAACAAAAACAAGAAAGTGAATGAGGTTGTTAAATTTGATATATGCCATTTTGTGCTTCTTTGTTAGATATTTGTTTGTTTTTATTGTGATTAAGTTTATTACACAATGTTGCCTGCTGTATCCCTGTTTTGACATCTTACCCATTATGTCTGTCTGTTTGTTTTGTTAATGCATCGTTGTCAATATAATGGAATTTGATGCGACTGTCGTACAAGTGGGAGGTTAAGCGCGATACAACCAGGTTCAATCCACCATTTTGTACATAAGAAAATGCTTGTAGGAAGTCAGGAATACAACACTTGTTATCCATTCGTTTGATGTGTTTGAGCTTTTGGATTTTGTCATTTGATAAAAGACTTTTCGTTTTGAATTTTCCTCAGAGTTCAGAATTATTGTGATTTTACTTTTTGAAGCACGACCAGGTTATCAAATTTGTTTTATGATTCAACATCTGGATTAAAACAACATACTACAATCAACAGAAATACAAACGTAGATTGTCAGAAAAAAAATCAACAAAAAAGACTCCGTTTGACATAACATGGGACTTACCGTTATCTGTATCTACTACTGACATTTAAACATCTAAAAGAGGAACCAGGAATTATCTGTATCTACTACTGACATTTAAACATCTAAAAGAGGTACCAGGAATTTGACTAGCATATAACTTCCCTTTTTATGATTAATTTAGTGATGAAGTCTGCTTAAGAAAAAAAGAAAAGTCCATTACGCTTAATTTATTATGTACACATGAACTAATTACAAGAAGAATATGTGTAGCACATCACGCCCCACTCACCCAATTACAGTTTTATATACAATAAAATCTGCATTCTAGATCAAACCGTTATTCGAACTATGTTTTCAAAAGTTCACATCATAATGAATATAAATTGAACACTAAGCTCAAACTTTTAACTGCAACCTTTAACCTGACACAAACAGTAAAAAGAAAGTATAACAACTATTGAAGGTTTAGCAAAACGTGCATTAAAATCTCAGCAATCAGTAGAAAGTGTCAATCCAAGCTTATGCCATGCATTTGTGTTGTCATTGTCGCACCATTCAATTATAGTGATATCGTCCTGAAATTTGGCAAGTTCTTCTAGAGGAAAATCTTCTGTGCGTGCATTTCTCTCAATAACTATTATTTTCTGTAATTTGTTGGTGAATTTTTCGACTTTTGCTCTTTCTATTTCAAACTTTCCCCATGTTTTTTTCCTGTATTCTTTAGAAATAATGATAAGAAAATGCCTGCTATTTTCAATTGCATTTGATAATTCATCGGCTACAGACATACCAGCATAAATATCACGGTCTTCAATACACATTTTTAAATTCCAAAACTTTTCAATTGTTGGAATTAATTCCTTTTTTATCCAGTTTATACTATCGTCGGCATAAGAAATGAAAATATCATATTGACAATTATGATAAAGTTTTCTTCTTGATTTTGCATATATCCAAAGAAGAATACGCCATCTAAAATTAAAAGTAATAGCTACTATGATTGTTGTTGTTGTGAATGTTAAAAGACTCCAAAGACCCACCTTTAACCAGACACTATTACTACAGTGCACAAAAAGCTGATGAAATTCATTGTACACTGTTTTTGTATCAGTAATAGTTCCATTACTTAGCTGACAAGTATAATTTCTAGAATGAAAATCAAAGTTCAGATTCGATCTGACGATCCACTTTATGAATTCCATACTGTCACAGTTACAAAGGAACATATTGTTCGCAAGGTACACTTTAAATTTATTTTTCGTTCTCTCATTTTGACTTTCCATCCATGATCGCATCGTTTCGTTAATCAATTGTACCTCATTATATCTCAAGTCTAGTATTTCTAATGTGTCTATGTGTGTTACTGCGAGGGGTATTTCCAGTAAAATGTTATTTGCCAATATAAGATGTTTTAATGTTTTGCTGTTACTGAACGTGAATTCATTCATATACCATATGTTGTTTCCAGAAATATCAAATTTGTTCACTGATGAAACTATTTCAGAAACCAGATCACTGTCACGAAATAGTTTACCAAGATTAGCATCTCTCATAATAAGTGTACTTACACTTGTTATAGAATTAAAGAACGGTTTTTCTAGAAGAATTTTTGAGTCAATACCAGAGATATCCAAGTGTTCGAGGTTTACTGGTCCTTGAAAAGTAATTCCTTTAAAAACATTCATTTGGAAGTAAGAAAAATCTAAATATCGTAAATTAGAAACATTCTTGACTGTTAGTCGCTGGTTATTTAACCCGTCGGTCGATAAATAATACGACATTCTAAGTGTATGTAACTTGTTTGGAAGGGCGAAAGTTACATGTGGTTTATCTTGCATATTACTTTGAAGTTTTGAATAAATACATTGGTAATCATGATCATGTTTTCCACTTACATGTGTTGGTGTCTGGAACTTGTGAATCAGCTTTTTTACAACTGATGATTGAAGATGATTTGTACCACATACATATGGAATGTTCAAATACTGTATTTTATTGTATTTAACTGGATTATACGAAAAGTCAAGCATTTCTAGATTTGTCAATTGATTGAGCAAAGCAAAAAACAGTCCATAATTTGTGCGAGTAACCATAGAAAATCGGTTACCAGACAAAACAATAGTATTAAAGCAGTGGGCATAATGAGAAGACGCCAGAATGTTCGGGGCAAGGCCAACAATATCGTTTTCAGCTAATACCAATGTTTTGATGCACACATTTTTCAAGTATGATACCATTGTTTCTGTAAGTACAACTGAATTTCCAGGCGGTATGCCAATTTGTTTGAGTACCACAGCTTGCATGGACTTATTTTGGAAAGGATATACGATCTTTAAAGCATCGGAAAGACTGCATATAATTTTGCATAAACTAAACACTTGAAGATTTGGGAACGGCTTTAAAAAGTCGCTCTCAACAATTGAAATAAGTGGTAGTAAAAAGTTAATATTTCCAAAATAAATCTCTTCTACACTCTCAGGAAAATCTTGAAAAGTTGTATTTTTGAATTCTGCTAAATAACAATGTTCAAATCTTATTATCTTCAGTTTTGTTAACTTGTTTACACCCACCAAGGTGAAATTCGGGTTGACAGTCAGATCGATATATAAATATATAAGATTAATCAAATGTCCCAAGTATGGATATGTCCACGATGCTTCCATTGTTTTCAAATTTTGTCGAATATTGAAAAGCTCCAATGATTTAAGAGAGCGAAAGGTTTCATTAGTGTTAAATTCGGTAAAGTTAACAGTATTATTTTCGATTGAGAGATTTAACAATCTTTTAATTCCAGAAAAGGCACCAGTTTCAATTACAAACAATCTGTTATTGTCAAGAATTATTGTTAACAACATCGAATATCTTTTGAAAGTATTGTTTGGCAATGTTTCAATTTCATTGTGGTTTAAATCTAATGAAATGATATATCTAGGTAGATCCTTCGGTACAGATGTGAGTCCTCTATTAGTGCAGTCCGCAGTTCTATATAATACCAAACAATTAAAGCGATCACTTTTTGTCAAGGAAAGTAAACTAAAAACAATGCATATGATAATCTCCATTGTTCAAAATCTGAAGCTGTCATAGATGTAGCCTTTTTATCATTCGTGCTTAAGTGTCGTATTGTAGTCGGAAATATTATAATTGTACGCACTCCATTGTGTATTTTAATATTATCGTTATTATAGTCAAACAAGTCAGAATAAAAGTGGATTATAAGGGTTATAAATTAAATTGTTTACAAGGAAGTTATTAACCGCTTAAACTTGATTCATTATTCATGCATTGCTCTTTAAATGAGTAGAAACACGATGTGTCATTTCTTTCAGCGAAAAGTACAATCACAAAAATACTAAACTCCGAGGAAAATTCACATCCGTGTTTATTGATAGCATACCTTATCGTTTCTTAGAATATGATGTCCCTTTGTGTATGCTTTTTATGTGCTTGCCACACATTATGTTTTATAGCCAATCAATGAACGTTGTCCTTTATTGATAACAGTTTGTTGACATCTACGTCTTTTTTATATATTTTTGTTTTCTTAAATTTGGATACCATTTCTTCTTTAGCCTACAATATTGAGAGTTTTACTGTCGCCATCAAGAAATGATTTATCGATACCAGTGCATTGTCTCAGTTGCTAAAATCACTAGTCCGACGCTGTCATGGATTTATTAACAAGACAGATTTATTGCAATGTAATATTTCTGGATTTTACGGTTGTCCTGGGTGTGATGTTTGGAACTCAAACTTTTTTTTCTTTCTACAATTAGCGACTGTACTGGCTAGTCGGGTGACCTAATTGCAGCAACATCTTTGTGGTGTTTTGAAAGGTTGTTATTGCTTTCATTAACTTTTATTTATTAATGTTGTTTTTTGGTTTTTTTGTTGACCTGCTTGTATTAAAAATCTTCTTTTCTTTATCATTATTTCATATTACTGAGTTAAACATGATTGTTAGGTTGTGTGCGTCTAAGTAAGAATGCGTGAGTGATTTGATGGGTGTGAAGTCAAGTTACATCCGCATGTCTTTTCCTGTACATGTTGTCTTGTCTTATCCGCTTAAACATTTTTGTTTATTGTGAGTCTGTATATATCTATATTGAGGAGACCAACAGGTAGCCTTTAAATGTTGGTAATCTTCTTGAAATTATTAAGGAAATAAATGAAATAAGGAAGTAAGTATTGACGGGGACCCGATATTTCAATTTTTTCCTATCATTTGATACTTTAATTGTTCGTAATTAGTTTCAAAAGTACCAGTAACCACGAATTTATTAGTATGACTATATTATTATTTATTACTATTTTGACTACATGGGAATTCCAGAATTCGAACAGTTAACGACGCGTAAATATAAAAAATGAACATATCTAACATCTATATGCATCTTATCAAAATATCTGATAGTCAAAATATTTTCACACGCCGTTCTAGTTAAACATATATATATATATATTTGTTTGTATGAAGTCTCTCGTATGAAACTGTTATATTAAAATCTAAAAATATATAGGATTTGTATAAAGTCAATTCATTTTGGTAACTGTCCTTATAAATGCCTTAAATAGTAAAACAAATCTTTAATGAGTATAGGGCTACCGATGAATTGTTATTCATTACAATAATGTTAACATGATTTGTTGCAAGTTGTGGTCGGTAGGGTGTAGTATGTATATTTTAGCTTCAGGACTGCTGCAATCTATTTTTCATACGTATCAAGTTCCTTAGCAGTTTTCATCAAAAGTAACTTTCCATATCTTTGTTTTTGTTTTATATATATATTAACAAAAGCGAGAAATAAAGGCCACAGTGGTATACCGTTGTTCAATAGTTATACGTCGATTCCGAGAAGACAAATCCGAGTTAATAACTAAAAAGTAAAATCACAAAAATACTAAACTTAGAGGAAAATTAATTCGGAAAGTGCATAATCACATGGCAAAATCAAATAACAAAACACATCAAAAACGAATGGACAAGAACTGTCATATTCCTGACTTGGTACAGGCATTTTCAAATGTAGAAAATGGTGGATTAAACCTAGTTTTATAGCGCTAACACTCTCACTTTGATGACAGTCTCATCAAATTCCGTTATATTTACAATGATGCGTGAACTAAACAGACACAATAAATAAAACCGAGGGAACTCAGCTATGACAGGAAAACAACGAAACAAGATAAACACTGAACTCCAACAAAAAAAAACCGCCAATGTACATAGAAACGGACTACTTGATAACAATTACCAGATTCCTGACTTGGTACAGGACATTTAAAAAGACTGAGTGGGTAGGACTGTTTTTCGGGCTAGCCAAACCTCCAGCTTATATGACAATGTAACAAATTTCGCTAAAAAAAGACTAATCGTCGTTTGTTTATTTAATTTATCCGTGTTTCTTGTTTCTCGTTTTTTATATAGACTAGACCACACTAAAATTTACGACAAAAGAGAAGATTTTTCGTTCCCTATTGTTGATTTTCCATTTTTAGATGGTGATGTTCCTTTGGCACCATCTTACGGTGTTTATATTTCACAGCTTGTTCGCTATGCCCGTGCCTGTTGTGACGTTTTTGATTTTAACGAACGCAACCTATGTATTACTGGTAAATTATTAAACCAGGGATATCGTTACCATAAATTACTTAAAACCTTTACTAAATTTTTCCATAGATATAAAGATTTGGTTTTGAAGTTTGGTTGTACCTGTACAAAACTTATTTCAAACGGGATAGCACATCCTCATTTTTACGGAAATGTTGTTAACCGTGCCCGGAAATTTAGAAGTGATCCATGTAAACTTATCGCTCCTTTAAATAAACTTATTCTAAAAGGTTACCTATTCAACACTGTAATAAGATCATTGGATATTGTTTTTATTGGTATAAATATTGATTTTGTTATCAGTAAATTAAAAGCTAACTAAATATTACTAGTATGTTATATACATATACATATTCATGGATCTACAATCTGTCGATACCTGTAACTTGGCATTGCACAAGGTCATGTTTTTCTCTGGCTGTTTATGACGTCTTTACACTAAATCCGTTGGATGTTGGATGTGTACGGATTGATAGTTTAGTCTTAAGATGCATGATTTTTTTATTAGTTGCTAGTGGCTTTGAACTAGCTGTCAGATAACTGCGAGTACTCTCAGATCTGTTCATTGCGTCTTTTTGTGTCGGGATGTATAAGTACCCGGCCACGTCCACTTGTATTTTTGTCCATCTGATGAGCCATGGCGTTGTCAGTTTGTTTTAGATTTATGAGTTTGACTGTCCCTTTGGTATCTTTCGTCCCCCTTTTAAGCCTTTTTCGACTGATTTTTATAGTTCCTTCTTATGTTGTACTGTTATACCACTGTCCCAGGTTAGGGGAGGGTTGGGATCCCGCTAACATGTTTACCCCCCCCCCCCCCCCCCCCACACACACACACACATTATTTATGTATGTGCCTGTCCCAAGTCTGGAGCCTGTAATTCAGAGGTTGTCGTTTGTTTATGTGTTACATATTTGTTTTTCGTTCATTTTTTTACATAAATAAGGCCGTTAGTTTTCTGGTTTGAATTGTTTTACATTATCTTATCGGGGCCTATTGTAGCTGACTATGCGGTATGGGCTTTGCTCATTGTTGAAGGCTGTACGGTGACCTATAGTTGTTAATGTCTGTGTCATTTTTGGTCTTTTGTGGATAGTTGTCTCATTGGCAATCATACCACATCTTCTTTTTTATATAGACCGTTGGTTTTCCCGTTTGAATGGTTTTACACTAATAATTTTGGGGCCCTTTATAGCTTGTTGTTCGGTGTGAGCCAAGGCTCCGTGTTGAAGGCCGTACATTGACCTATAATGGTTTACTTTTATAAATTGTTATTTGGATGGAGAGTTTTCCCATTGGCACTCATATCACATCTTCCTATATATCTATAAACTACGTGACAGAAATATGGTACAAACAAACGCAAGAACACACATCAGGAATAGAAAACGATAGAACAAACAATAAGATTAAATTACACATAGAAAACTTATGGATTAAGAAACACGAAACATGCACAAAAATCTAGGGATGAAAGATATGCATGTGTTGCACCGATTATGTTGCACTAGTTTGTAAAAATTCGGTAAGAATTCGTTTTCTTCGGTGTTGTGTACAATCAAGGGAGTTGGACTATGGATCGGTTATGTGGAATGTCTACCTTACTCTTTTTTAAGTCGGGAGTAACACGAAGGGTATCTCATTATACAAATATTTTTTTCGTATGAACATCGAACTAACTTTTATTAAGTATATGAGATAATAAAAAGCAACAAAGGTGACTAAAATCTTTGTAACTGCGGTTGATTGAATACCGAGGATGATATTATGTGTTGATAGAGATATCCTTGATATGGTCATATTTATAAATTAATTGTTTTCAATAGTTTGAATTGTTCAAAATATTTGGGTATTTCGTTGACTTTGATTTAAGTGCTTATCAAACAAAGTTACTTAAAGACAAACGGATGTTATTACAACAATTATAAGATTGAATGGATTTTAGGAAATAATAAAAATCATATTGTATAATTTTTAAGTGTTTAATAAGTAATTACATTTTAATCATTGACATTATCTATACAATGATTTCCTGTCAATAAAAGTTTAACTATTGGCAGTATGTACCAGTGTGACGAAGTCATTAATGGATAAATATATTTTATTACGTAATTACAAAGTCAAGAAAGATTCTAAAGTTCAATTGTTCGAATGTTCACAAACTGTCTTTAAAGTTAAATTGTTCGAATGTTCAATATCTCACACGGGCACGTGATCGTATAGTGGTATAACTGTTCGTTCATGTTAGAGTACTTCGGATATTAAGCGCATGAGTTCCAGCCTACCCGCGAGGGGTGAGACCTTGGCGGAATCTCCGGTACCAATCTCTTGTACCAAGCTGTCCTCCTCGTCCAAGTCCAAAGCTGGATCTTATATAGTCTAGTGTCCATAAACATCGGCCCATAGCTGATGGCCGGTTACGTATTAGTCTGGATGTTGAATAATTCTTGTCTGTGGTTAATTGTCAAACTGCAATTAACCCCTGAAGGATACATGTTATTTCACAGTATACATGGTCATTTATTGGCTGCAGGTTATATGTCTATAATATTTGAACAGATCGTTATTAAGTGTCCAAAGCGTACATGATTGTCATTGAATTGTTTAATTCCTTTTTAATAAATTTCCTAATTAATACTCCTTGATAATTAATGATATGAAACACAATTGTGTTACATTTTCCTTTCCTCCTAAATAAAACGAAAGTTCAATAAAATACGGTAGTTTTTCTTCCTGTAGGTTATTGTAATAGTTCATTGCAAAGTTTCCGGTAACCATCACCACACATCTAAAGTTTATAATAAGTTCATTACATTCACCAAGTCCAATAGCTGGATATATTTACACATAGTTCATTTGAATCACCAGTTAAATAGTTCGATATACATAGTTCATGTTTTATTTCCGTCACCATCAAAGTATAAAGTTCATCAACTGCTGGAAAGGGCGCACATCTTTGTACAAATGTCGTCATCATCATCTCCATTACGTAGTATTTGACGCATCTAGCTGGTTGGTTCGTCCTTCTTAAGAGGCTGTTAACATCGGCAATCGATTAAGTTTTGTCCATGACCAATGGTGCGGAGGAAGACATCTCTCTGTTATCAGTGACATCTATTCCAACCAATTGCGAAGACACCATTTGTTTTTACCCAATTGTTCGTGGCATTAGAACCAGAACTCACAACATTCTTTTTGGCTAACCAAGATATATTCTTAATTAATTAACAGTACAAAAATATGGCTATTCCAATGAAGATCGCACCTAAACCCCACTGATAAATTTATCTCAATTTGGACGAACTAAAACTTTTTTTTACTTCCACTTATTTCTTTTTTTTTTTGTTATTATTTATCATCTATCAGATTATTGATAGTTTGTTCACTCGCCTTGAGTTCGCATGATTGTCCAAGCCTAGCAATATTTTGTACAATTTCTACATATAAATCAATACGTTCTTTTTTTTATATCAAATTATCTATTTAAAACAAATACGTTCTTTTTTTTTTATATATTAAATTGTCTATTCAAAACAAAAAAATAAAAGGGGAAAACTGTCGTATACAACTTCTACAAGTTTTTAAAATCCTACATAATAAAAACAAATATATGTTTATTAACACAAGACATAAAAAATAGATTTAAAAATTCACAAATTAAGAAAATATATATAATGTGATCCTTTTCTACAACCCCTACACCTACATAATACCTATAACAAATAATATATACTAAATATTATATGTGTTACTTTGTTCCCAATTGTAATACTTTTACAGTTTTATTTTGTTTGCTTCATTTATAATTTATCTTAACGTTAAATATAGACCAAAAAATTAACAACATTTAAGGTTCCATTAATAAAATTTTAACTACCTCTTGCGCAATTTGTTACTGACTCTACATTTCATATTTGACAACAAAAACACCTTATTGCGAAAAAAATGTCGTTCTCTGTAATGTATTACATTTTTCTAAAATTAGTATATAGTTTCCTTATACTATTTCCTTTCTTTTTTATATATCTATTTTTCATTTGTTTTAAAATTTCAAACCTACTGCCTATCCCTTTTATACATTTACATACGACTATGTTGAGATCTGAGTTTAAAAATAGTATATACATTTAAAACTTAACTAACCTCTTAAAACTAAAACAATTAAAAAAAAAATCTATGACTACTTATGAACAAAACACATCGTTAAGATTCTTTTTTCAACTCCTTAAATAATTGTTTCCTTATTCTTATTTCATGATTATAATCCTCATCATTGTTTACTTTTCAATTTCAATTTTACTTGAATGCTAGTTTTCCTTTTATATCAATTATCTATTTCACTAAAATTTGGTCATTAAGTTCTGAAGTTCATATGTCTCTTATTTTTTCTTTACAAATATCAGTCTACTACAACAATACTAGTAAATCCCTAAGGGCAAACATATCCATGTTTTTCTTTAATGTGCTACTTTACGAAGATACTTCTCTTAATCTATTAACAATATGTAAATATGGCGTAATCTAACACCATAAACAACTTGCACCATTTAATAACTTAACATCACTTATGTTAATCATCCGAAGAAGGGGTTGGAATCTAAAATTAAAGACTATTTGTTTTCTCTTAACAAATGTGCATACACACTACCCAACTGCATAAACCCATTAATCATCAAATGGCTAGAATACGCAAACAATGTATCCTCAAAGTACACCTAACTTCATCTACCAAAGGTTCTAAATCAACCTTAATTTACACCGGTGCTCTACTAATTTTACGTAAAACATATGTTTTCTAGAATAATTGAATGTATCTTCAAAAAAAATAACCCATCATATGACCAGAAACCACCATTAAATACGGAAAAAAATGCTAATGTATCAGACATTTTATCTTTTTACATATTTACTTTAAACGAAAAACTAGCTTCTCTAAACTTCACAAAAAACGGTTTATTTTGAAGAATCATAAGTTTAATCTATCCTATCCCTTAAACAACACGTACAGCATAAAAAATAACACAAAAAAAATAACCTTTCATTCTTATCATGAAAAAAATATGTATTCATAATTTTTAAATTGACCTATATATATATAGTACCTAAAAATACCTAATAACAAAAATCGTGCCAACCACATTTCGTGAAAAAAAACATCAGATTTTAAGCCTTTTAAAAGTACAGCCTCAATCCCTTTAAAATTAAAAACTTTACTTAATATGTGTAACATCCCTTGAAAAGCCTTTTCTTCTTTTTGTACTGACATAGAAATATCTTGATTTTCCATTAAGAAAAATGAAAGTAACTGAGTTCTTACCTTTTGTATTCCTTCGCGTTATTTTAGACAATCCAAGTCGATCGTGGTCAAACGGCATCAAATCGTGACTTATGTGACGAAGTCATTAATGGATAAATATATTTTATTACGTAATTACAAAGTCAAGAAAGATTCTAAAGTTCAATTGTTCGAATGTTCACAAACTGTCTTTAAAGTTAAATTGTTCGAATGTTCAATATCTCACACGGGCACGTGATCGTATAGTGGTATAACTGTTCGTTCATGTTAGAGTACTTCGGATATTAAGCGCATGAGTTCCAGCCTACCCGCGAGGGGTGAGACCTTGGCGGAATCTCCGGTACCAATCTCTTGTACCAAGCTGTCCTCCTCGTCCAAGTCCAAAGCTGGATCTTATATAGTCTAGTGTCCATAAACATCGGCCCATAGCTGATGGCCGGTTACGTATTAGTCTGGATGTTGAATAATTCTTGTCTGTGGTTAATTGTCAAACTGCAATTAACCCCTGAAGGATACATGTTATTTCACAGTATACATGGTCATTTATTGGCTGCAGGTTATATGTCTATAATATTTGAACAGATCGTTATTAAGTGTCCAAAGCGTACATGATTGTCATTGAATTGTTTAATTCCTTTTTAATAAATTTCCTAATTAATACTCCTTGATAATTAATGATATGAAACACAATTGTGTTACACCAGTGCATTAATCTAAAAACACTGTTATTTTCCAAGAATCGTTGCATGACAGAAACTGATGCCATACAATAAAAAGAATAAATTTGAAAGTAATAAACTCTATTTTTTTATTTTATCTTCATCACCTCATATCATTCTTTCTAGATTTGGTAAGACTGGGTCGATGAAGATAAATTTGAAAAAAAATATTGCAGTAAAAATAGATAATCTAAACATCTACATTCAAGTACATGCGATCCACAAAGAGTCATATAGTAAACAAATATATGATAACCACATCCAAGCTTAAGGCTTCTTCCGAACATTTGAAGGTCCTTTCTATGCATTGGTTACCTAACCTACACAAAAAAAAACACTTAAATATCGTTTCATCTCGGCCTCTAGTAAGTGTTCTACAACTAATATTTCAGTGCTTTTAACAAGCTCCTTAACTACTAACATATAAGCTTGTCATAAACTATTGTAATAAAATATATGAACATAGTGGAATTAACTATTTTTGGAGTGCAACAAATTCTTTGGATGTTTTAGATAAATAACGTGCTTTTGGTGGTCCTTTTGATTCTGTTGACAGTTTTGATTTTTCTACTCTTTTTACTACACTTCCAAACTATCTTAGCAAACAAAAGTTTTCCTATTTAATTAACTGGTCGTTTGGTAAATCTGAATGCAAATATATTTGCTGCAACGCATTTAAAGCCTTTTTCTCTAGTGAGAAAGGTAAATATGCTAGATATACTTACTGGAGGTGTGATAAGATGATTGAATCTGTTAATTCTCTCCTTGATAATATTTATGTACGTTTTGGTAACAAAGTTTATCGACAGGTTGTAGGTATCCCTGTGGGCTCTAATTGGACCCCTTAATAGCTTCCTTTCCTAAATTTAGATATTTTGGTTTTAAACGGGAAACTCCACACTAAAATTTACGACAAAAAGGACGAGTTTTCGTTCCCTATTGTTAATTTTCCATTTTTAGATGGTGATGTTCCTTTGGCACCATCTTACGGTGTTTCATAGTTCGTTCGCTATGCCCGTGTCTGTTGTGACGTTTTTTGATTTTAACGAACTTAATCTGTGTATTATTGGTAAATTATTACGGCAGGGATTTCGTTACCATAATTACTTAAAACCCTTACTTAATTTTTCCATAGATGTAAAGATTTGTGTTTGAAGTATGGTTGTACCTGTACAAAACTTATTTCAAACGAGATACTAGTAGCATATCCTCATTTTTACGGAAATGTTGTTAACCGTGCCCGGAAATTTAGAAACGATCCTGGTAAACTTATCAATCCTTTGAATAAACTTATTCTGAAAGGTTACCAATTTAACACTGTTATAAGATCATTGAATATTGTTTTAATTGATATAAATATTGGATCTACAATATGTTGATACCTGTATCTTGGCATTGCACAATGTCATGTTGTTCTCTGACTGTTTATGACGTCTTTACACTAAATCCATTGGATGTTGGATGGGTAAGGATTGATTATTTAGTCTTAGATGTATGATTGTTTTATTAGTTGTTAATAGCTTTGAACTAGCTGTCAGTTAACTGCGAGTACTCTCAGATGTGTGCCTTGTGTATTTTTGTTGTTGGGATGAACAAGTACCCAACCACGTCCACTTTTATCTTTGTCCATCTGATGAGTTATGCCTTTTTCAACTGAATTTTATAGTTAGTTCTTATGTTGTACTGTTATACCACTGTCCCATATTAGGGGAGGGTTGGATTACTGCTAACATGTTTACCCCGCCACATTCTGTATGTATATGTTCCTGTCCCTAACCCGGAGCCTGCTCATTGTTGAAGGCCGTATGGTAACCTATAGTTGTTAATCTCTGTGACTTTTTAGTCTCTTGTGGAGAGTTGTCTCATTGACAATCATACCACATCTTCTTTGTTATATCTATTCACAAAGGGAGACAGCAATTAAGAGGGGCACATTTGTTTTCATATCCGGGAGATGGACGTGTAACAACAGATAGGAAAATTCTGCTAGGTAGAATTGCATGTTTAAAAAGAGGCGTAAAATTCTAAAGGGAGGATCAAAACTAATAAGTTGAAAAGGGACCAACAAAATCAGACCAGCCATTTAAACTCTTCTTAATGATCGTTAAAAAAATCTTGATTTTGTATATTTACAAACATTTAAACATGATATCTAGCTTTTGAGCTTTTTTATGGAAATTATTTACGTGTGTATTAAAACAAATAAACTGGCCGATTTAAGCATGTAAATTAATGTCAAGCAGACCAAAATCTTTTTTTTCATCAAATTGGGGATTAGGAAAAAAGCATACCCCCTGTTGAAGTTAAAGGTCATTCCCTTAGGTAGTGTAAAAGAGGGACGAAAGATACCAAAGGGACAGTCAAACTCATAAATCTAAAACAAACTGACAACGCCATGGCTAAAAATGAATAACCTGTCTCCAATTATTTTCCCTATCCTTTACGCCACTGAATATTTGATTTCATTAAAATTTGTTTCTTTTTATCGTAAACACATTTTTTATGTTTGATCATTCATTTGATGTGTACAGTAAGATCTTCTTTCTATACAAATCCTTTGTTTGATAGACTTTTTTACTACAGGCAGTTGAGTATCTAGGCAGGATGTTAATTCTTACCTTTAATTACATCTTTTTTCATTGAATTAAAAGATTTTAATTTTCTAAACATGCCCTGTAAATAGTAGTTAAACTTGAACAAACACTTTTAAGACAGGTAAGACTTTAATGTACATAGAAGCTTTTTTATTGTCATACTCCAAGTACCAAGTCAGAATTATGACAGTTGGTGTTCATTCTCTTTTGATGTTCTCTTTTAATGTGTTTTGTCATTTGATGTTGCCATGTGATTAGGGACTTTTCGATTTGATTTTTCTCGGAGTTCAGTATTTATGAGATTTTTCTTCTTTTTTTGGGGGTATATAATGGGTTTTTTTAATTGCATATTCATAATAATAAGGTTGATTTACTCAAACTATTGGAGGAAGATACTATGGAGAAAAGAACAAGATGAAGTGATCCAGGGGCCGTGTCAACGAAGCTGTCCTAGGACTAGGACATGTCTTAGGATGGTCTTAGGACACGTCTTAGTCCTAAGTCATGTTAACGAAAGTCTCCTAAAATAAGATATGTCCTAAATTTGGTCCTAAAGTTAGGATATACAAATAGGTGTCTTAGGATAGTCAAAAAGGTTATAATGTAATGTCCTTAAACGTAATAAAAACAACAAATATAGCACAAACTCAACTTCTAAAAATACTAATACAATATTAAACTATCATACTGTTATTAGAATTGAATAAATAAATCAAAATATTTTCAATATTTGTTAAAGATTCAATTGTATAACATTAAAATATTTCGTGCTGTTTATTTGGAAGCCTAAAAAATACTATCATTTTAGTATCATAATAATATATATATATTAACCAAAATGGTGCAATCATATTAATTTAAATATGGTAAAAAGTTGACTTCTTTTTTGTAACTAATCCTGATCATCGATACATGATTATACATGTAATGAAATCGAGTGGACCTAAGTACAAAACTAGTTTATGTACTAAAATTGCAGCACGAATGTTGCATTTAAAAAAGTTTTGTGACTATTTATTTTGTTTTCGTATCAAATTCATTTATATCTTTTATCATATTTAATAACGTATTTATTAGTATTACGTTAAAACTTAGATGAAACTTTTATTTTGCATTAATTGTTTCCATATAAGAGTAGATACTAACATACCATTAAATCTATGACATAGAAATCTCTACATATTATTTCAATTAAATAAATGTGTCACAGTTAGGATGGTCCTAAGACCATCGTAGTTTAGGACTGTCCTAAGACAGCTTTGTTTTACATCCTAAGACATGTCTCAGATACGTCCTTAGACCATCCTAAATAATGTCCTAAGACGTATCTTAGTGTAGCAGAGTGATTTTTATGATCATTTTATATATTGTAAAAATCATCTATTTAATTACTCTATTTAATTACTATAGTTATTATAAAGCTTAATTACATATTTTGAATATTGTATATTCAGTTTAAATTATTACTTGCAAACCTTACTTTTATGTATAGTAATATTCACGTTATTTGCTATGAATATTCATTAGGGATTTACTTAGATCGTTGTATTTGATTGGCTGTTAATATTTCGCGGTCAAGTTTAATTTCCTTTGTTTTGTACCTGTACTTTTCCACGGGACGATAGCCATGACAGTCCATTGAATTTATGGTCTGATTATATTGACCATATATAGTTTACCTGTAAACCTTATATATTTTGGACAACATTATTATAGAATACTGTAAGTTACTTCTTTATTAACATTATTTGTATCTTTCACGTAAATGATATTCTAGTAAAGTTTCTATTTTGTTTTGTAACGTTCTTCTCATATCGCATGTATGTAACACAAGTACACGAGATGTACATGATAGTGTTTTATTAAGCTAGAAGTATATGATTTTATAATCTACGGTTTATTTGCCACGGTAGAATTGTATTGTTAATTTGCGTACATTACTATTTGATTATTGTCAGGAATAGTCTATATTTTATAAAGGACGGCTTATTAAGTGAAAGACGGAAAAGTGTTTCCATTTATATAAAGTAATAGTTTTGTAGTAAATAGTTTTTAACAAGTACAAATATGAATGAGTAAAGAATATTTGTTGCGTTGTATATTTTTATAATTAGAGTCCGAGTATTTATGTTCGTATTTTGGTTTCAGGACTCCATGTAATGTAATTATGTAGAGCACATGATTGCGATGTGTATATGATGTGCCGTTAACCTTATCAGTAGTACAACTCACTCCACAAGTGGTAAGAGTATATTTATTTATAGTTTAGAATTGTTTATATTGTATTGTAAACATGACTTACCTCCCGTTAATTTGGAGCTTTTAACGAATCGATAATATTGACATCATAAGTCTTTATGATTATTATATTTGCAACTTTATGATTGTTGTATGATATTATGTAGTTAATTATTATACGTATTATATATTTTAATGAAGTCATTATTAATAAATGTAGATGTAACATTTATTATATACCGTTTGTTAGGTAAACCAGTATTGAATACAAATACACAGATACACGTAAATCTCAAAGCACTCTCCGATTTAGTGTAGAGTTAAAGGTCAAGCATTTGTAAAAGTACACGTGACACCCGATGTCAATTTCATTGAATGTAAACATTGAACATTCTCTACTTGCAATACATTTTACTTGCTACTTAGTTAATAACAGTTAAAGGTATTATTTATTATAATTCTGTATTATATAACCTGTGATATTCGTAAAAGTATATATATTTATGTTATATGAAATAGCTTGTTATTTATATATGTTGTATTGCTATTTCAGACTTGTCATTTAATATACTGGTACAATAAAGCATCAGAACCTTAAGCTCTCGTTGGTGTATTTCTTGGCATTGAGAACCACCTACTACAAATGGCGCCCACGTTTCGTTGGGTTGATGGCACACACCAGTTTTTGTGGAGATCCAGATGTGATGTCAGTGACCACCATTAGATGTCTCGAGTCCATGTATGCAGTGACCATGTGTGTTTGTTTACTTCCGTTATGGTACCATGTGATGAACTTTACCACGTGCTTATGTTTACTAACATTCCGACCCATGTGATCATCGTCCACGTGCGTTTGTTTACAGTTTACCGGATGACATTATAGTACCGGATGTTACTTATAGTAACTTGACTTTTTGTTTTTCACTTTTGGAAAACTGAACTTTTATTATTCTACATTGTGAAATATTGTGATTTAATTATACTTTTGTGGAACAGTGTAATTATTGGAATAGTTTTCTAGTTTAAGGTAGGACTTATTTATTTACATTATATACTGTATACCACTTTGATACATTGAAACTTAGCATACACTTGAAACATTTACACACTTAGAATTTAATTTTGAAATTTTGAATCCACTTTTTGGACTTTAAATTTTTTTTTTTACGTCCTACATTTTGACCTTTTCATACTTTAACATTTATACATTTAAAATTTTTTTTTTAATTTTTTTTTTCCGAGGCTTACTTGGATTTGGACTTAGTCTGTCAGAGGACATGTACACTTATATTATTTAGGCATACATTTATGGTGTACATGTATTACTGATAGTTATAAACATACTTTGTAGATTACAGTAGCAAAGCTACATAGTATAGAGCATACACTTTTATATTTTAAATTTATTTTTCGGTATACAGTTGTAGTGTATTGTACTTACATTGAACTATAACCCACATGGTATAGGTCAATGCTCAGTTGAACTTAGCCAATGCTCAGTTGAACTTAGCAATTATAACACACATTATGTTTTATGTGTAGCATTGCTAGTTGATATTAGATACATAGTATACATGTATCGTTTTATAAATATACTTTGTATAGTGACTTGGTACTTAAGTAGATATGAATTAAATTTATTATCATATTATTTACATATTAGACATTCACTGAGTTAGATAGTACCTAGATTTTGAGATTGTTGATAGACATTGTTTATTATTTTTTTAATATTGATTAAAAATTTGCATTTGATCATTTAGTTTGGTGGTGTTGACACTTATTAGATTTTTGCATTATTATTGAACTTGAATTAGGGTGAATGAATTGAATGTTTATAGGTACACTAGTCTACACCCTTAGCCATGTATGACCAACCGAATGAGCCATATTACAACGCCAGGTATGACCAACACTACAATACCAACGACACTTTTGATCCACAGTACTATCCACCACGCAGAAAACGTCGTCGTCACCGAAGACGCAACAGACAACGTCCATACTGGGACCAGATAGAAGCTGAATACCAACCTGCTCCTACTCCAACTTATGTATCTCAACCATCCAGAGAACCTGTTATATGCTACAGATGTGGACAACCAGGCCACTATGCCTTTGCCTGCTGTGTTAGACTGGATCACACTAGAAAAGCTTGTAACTTTCAGCAGATGAACACTGAAGCTAAGATGTATCAACAACGACAATCATCAGGTGATACAGAAGGATTACTTGGTAGCCCTAATGAAGTCACAGTAGTCATCAATGGACTTCAAGCAGCAGCACTACTAGATACTGGTTCTACAGTTAGTACAGTTAGCCAGTCATTCCATCGACAGTACCTTGCTGACAGTCCTATCCAGACACTCAACCAGATACTTCATATCGAATGTGCAGATGGCCAGAACATGCCATACCTTGGTTACATCTCAGCAGATCTACAATTACCAGGTACATCTACATCAGCAGATCCTCAACAATGCTTACTGTTAGTCGTTCCAGACAGTTCTTACAACCAGCTTGTACCACTTCTACTGGGAACCAACGTTTTGACAGCAGCTATGACTGATGTAAAGCAACGATATGGATCACGCTTTCTACAAACAGCAGATCTACATACACCTTGGTATATCACATTTAGATGTTTGCTTTTAAGAGATAAAGAACTACAAAAGAGATGCAACAGACTTGCCATCATCAAGAGTGCTGAAGGAAAGACAATCCGTATACCACCTAACAAAGATGTCGTTCTACAGGGATACATGGACCATGAACTACCATACCATCCAGTTTGTGGACTCCTACAGTCAACTGATAGAGCAGCAATACCATCAGACTTAGATATAGCTCCATCACTAGTATCATATGAGTATAGAAACAACAGCATCATACCAGTACATATCAGTAATGTTACTACCAGAACAGTGACAGTTTCGCCAAATGCCATCCTTTGCGAACTTCAACCTGTTTCAGTCACCGACATTGATATACCAGATACCTATGAACAAGATGCATGGAATGAATCTACATTTCCAGACACACTTAGTGATGATCAACTACATAAAGCCAGAGAATTACTACATCAATTCAGAGACGTATTCAGCACATCAGATACTGATATAGGCCACATCACCGCCGTACAGCATAAGATAGAACTGATAGATGAAACACCATTCAAACAACGACACCGGCGTATTCCACCTGCCTTATTCGACGAAGTTAGAACACACCTTCAACAACTACTTACTGCTGGGATCATTCGTCGTTCACATTCGCCTTGGTCATCGAATGTAGTATTGGTTAGAAAGAAAGACAACAAGCTCAGAATGTGTGTAGACTATAGACAACTGAACCAGCTGACAATTAAAGACTCATATGCTCTTCCTAGAAGCGAAGAAATACTTGACGCCTTGGGAGGAAACAACTACTATACCGTCATGGACATGAAGAGTGGTTATCACCAAGTAGAGGTAGAAGAGACACACAAGGCTAGAACAGCATTTACAGTCGGCCCTCTTGGTTTCTATGAATTTAACAGACTTCCGTTTGGCCTCGTAAACAGTCCAGCAACTTACCAGCGCCTCATGGAACAGATACTTGGAGATCTTCACCTAGATATATGCTTTATATACCTTGACGACTTGATCATCTTTTCGGAGACGTACGAAGAACATCTTGAAAGGTTACAGATGGTATTACAACGACTAAGAGAACACAACTTGAAACTTTCGCCCAAGAAATGTGCATTTTTCAAAGATAAAGTCAAGTATATCGGTCACATTGTCTCTAAAGATGGTATTTCACCCGATCCAGATAAATTAGAGAAAGTTATCAACTGGCCTCGACCAACAACGCCAGAAGAGGTACGTCGCTTCCTTGGTTTTGTCGGCTATTACCGCAAGTTTGTCAAAGACTTCTCCAAGATAGCAAGACCGCTCACAGACTTGATGCCTGCACCAAAGAAGTCTAGTAAACGAAAACTTAAGAAGCCAACAGTAACATCATGGGTTTGGGACAAGCCACAAGAAGATGCATTCCAGAAGCTCAAAAGTCAACTAGCGATGCCACCTGTTCTTGGTTATCCACGTTACAAGGAACCTTTTGAATTACATACAGACGCATCTATGCTTGGTCTTGGAGCAATACTGTACCAATCACAAGAAGGAAAGAAAAGAGCCATAGCGTATGCCAGCAGAGGACTTAGCAAGACTGAGAGGAACTACCCAGTCCATAAGTTAGAATTCCTTGCTCTGAAATGGTCAGTTACAGAGAAGTTCCATGATTACCTTTATGGCAACACATTTACCGTGGTTACAGACAACAACCCACTTACTTACGTCTTAACAACAGCAAAGCTAGACGCCACTGGTCATCGTTGGATAGCTAGTTTGTCATCTTACAACTTTAACATCGTCTATCGACCTGGTGCTAACAACGCTGATGCAGATGCACTTTCCAGACTTCCAGAACTACTTGGTCGTACCAACACCTCCAACATTAGTACAGATTCTGTGAAAGCCATTTGTCAGTTACAACATGCACAACCATATGTTCAGACGTTATCGATGACAACATCTAAAGCCACTGATGATCCATACTTACCATCACAACACCTAGTCAACATCAAGATGGAACAGAAGCAAGATACTTACCTTAAAGATTGGATTTATTGGGTTGATGAACATCGCAAGCCACGAAAAGAACAGTTAGAACGTTCACCATGGAACACTTGGTTTTTCAACAACTACGACAAATTGAAAATGGTTGATGGCGTACTATACCGTATTATACATGATAATGGGGAACAACATAAACAACTTGTACTACCTAAAGTCTGCATTTCCAAAGTACTCACAGCATTACATGATGAGATGGGACATCAAGGCAGAGACAAAACAGTATCATTGGTTAGAGATCGTTTTGTTTGGTTTGGAATGAATCGAGATGTTGACAACTGGATATCGAATTGCGACAGATGTATTCGACGAAAGCAACCTGCAAGTCACAGAGCACCTCTCATTAGCATCGAGACGACACAACCTCTTGAGTTAGTATGTATGGACTATCTCTCACTTGAAAGATCTACAGGTGGATTTGAGAACATACTAGTTATAACAGACCACTTCACTCGATATGCATTGGCAATACCAACAAGAAACCAGACAGCAAAAACAACTGCAGACGCATTCTTCAACAACTTTGTCGTCCACTATGGTTTGCCAGAAAGAATTCACTCCGATCAAGGTGCCAACTTTGGATCCAAAATAATTAAGGAATTATGCAACATCACTGGTATGACTAAGTCAAGAACAACACCGTATCATCCAATGGGTAATGGCATCACCGAGCGTTTCAACAGGACATTACTTGGTATGCTTGGAACATTAGAGAACGTCCAGAAGAAAGATTGGAAGTCGCATGTTGCTAGTCTTGTTCATGCTTACAATTGCACTCGTCAAACATCAACTGGATTCTCTCCATACTTCCTGATGTTCGGAAGACAACCAAAGCTACCTATCGACATCGCTTTTGGAATTGGAGATGAAGCTGAACCTATTACCACAACTAAGTATGCAGAGGAAATGCAAGAAAGACTACGCAAAGCATATGATACAGCAACAAGGAACATCTTTGCTGCCCAGAAACGACAGAAGACACACTACGACCAGAAAGTAAAAGGAGCTGTGCTGAAACCGGGAGATAGAGTTTTAGTTAAGACTCTAGCTTTTGATGGAAAGCACAAGTTAGCAGATAGGTGGGAAGATGACCCGTACCGTATACTTAGTCAGCCTAATTATGGAATACCAGTGTACGTGGTTCAGAAAGAGAATAAAGAAGGAAGAAAGAGGACTCTACATAGGAATCTGTTCTTGCCTATTGGAGATCTGCCCAAAGATAATATTGATAAAGAAATGAAACGTCCTGCGCCCAGGCAAAGAAGAAAGAAGCAGCCTGAGGAACCGGCGAAATCTGAAGGGAACAGTGAGAACAGGACCACTGATGAAGTATCAGATGAGGAGTCGGAGCAGGAGTATGGATATATGATACTTGAACAGGATACACAGGACAACACTAACAGTGATGTACCAGTTGTGGACCTACAAGAAGAAGGAACTCTTGGTTTCACTGGTGACGGCCATGATGGAGCTGAGAGTAGTGATCAGCAGGGAACTGGTTTAGGAGGGGACGCTCTTCCTGTAGACATTATAAGCGCTGCAGAACCAAACCCTGTGAGTGATGAGGATACTGAAGAAGTGACTGCTCAGACTATTGAAGAACACACTTCTATTGATCAAGATGAGAGTGCGCCAACAGACTTGTCACTAGAAGAGGCAGATGAACCCACCATAGCTCCAGAGCAACAAAGAAGGAGACGGATACTACCGACACCACCACGAGACCCACCAGTATCAACTAGGCCACAGAGGAACAGGAAAGCACCGAAGTACCTTGAGGACTATGTTGTATCCAAGCAGGCTACTACAATTCAACAGCCGGATTGGTTAATGAGGATTCACTGGTTGGAGTCTGAAGCAAGAAAAGGAAGATTTAAAGGCTTGGAGATGGAGTTGTCCAGAACCATCCTCGACATCATGCGAAGCAACAACTAGTGGTTAATGGCTTGCCGAGGACGTCAACCTTCAGTGAAGGGGGAAACAGACTGGAATGACGTGGAAGTCATTTTCCTACAGCGGGGAGAATGTAGCAGAGTGATTTTTATGATCATTTTATATATTGTAAAAATCATCTATTTAATTACTCTATTTAATTACTATAGTTATTATAAAGCTTAATTACATATTTTGAATATTGTATATTCAGTTTAAATTATTACTTGCAAACCTTACTTTTATGTATAGTAATATTCACGTTATTTGCTATGAATATTCATTAGGGATTTACTTAGATCGTTGTATTTGATTGGCTGTTAATATTTCGCGGTCAAGTTTAATTTCCTTTGTTTTGTACCTGTACTTTTCCACGGGACGATAGCCATGACAGTCCATTGAATTTATGGTCTGATTATATTGACCATATATAGTTTACCTGTAAACCTTATATATTTTGGACAACATTATTATAGAATACTGTAAGTTACTTCTTTATTAACATTATTTGTATCTTTCACGTAAATGATATTCTAGTAAAGTTTCTATTTTGTTTTGTAACGTTCTTCTCATATCGCATGTATGTAACACAAGTACACGAGATGTACATGATAGTGTTTTATTAAGCTAGAAGTATATGATTTTATAATCTACGGTTTATTTGCCACGGTAGAATTGTATTGTTAATTTGCGTACATTACTATTTGATTATTGTCAGGAATAGTCTATATTTTATAAAGGACGGCTTATTAAGTGAAAGACGGAAAAGTGTTTCCATTTATATAAAGTAATAGTTTTGTAGTAAATAGTTTTTAACAAGTACAAATATGAATGAGTAAAGAATATTTGTTGCGTTGTATATTTTTATAATTAGAGTCCGAGTATTTATGTTCGTATTTTGGTTTCAGGACTCCATGTAATGTAATTATGTAGAGCACATGATTGCGATGTGTATATGATGTGCCGTTAACCTTATCAGTAGTACAACTCACTCCACAAGTGGTAAGAGTATATTTATTTATAGTTTAGAATTGTTTATATTGTATTGTAAACATGACTTACCTCCCGTTAATTTGGAGCTTTTAACGAATCGATAATATTGACATCATAAGTCTTTATGATTATTATATTTGCAACTTTATGATTGTTGTATGATATTATGTAGTTAATTATTATACGTATTATATATTTTAATGAAGTCATTATTAATAAATGTAGATGTAACATTTATTATATACCGTTTGTTAGGTAAACCAGTATTGAATACAAATACACAGATACACGTAAATCTCAAAGCACTCTCCGATTTAGTGTAGAGTTAAAGGTCAAGCATTTGTAAAAGTACACGTGACACCCGATGTCAATTTCATTGAATGTAAACATTGAACATTCTCTACTTGCAATACATTTTACTTGCTACTTAGTTAATAACAGTTAAAGGTATTATTTATTATAATTCTGTATTATATAACCTGTGATATTCGTAAAAGTATATATATTTATGTTATATGAAATAGCTTGTTATTTATATATGTTGTATTGCTATTTCAGACTTGTCATTTAATATACTGGTACAATAAAGCATCAGAACCTTAAGCTCTCGTTGGTGTATTTCTTGGCATTGAGAACCACCTACTACATTAGGACATATCCTAGGATACTTTCATTGACACGGCCCCCTGAGTTTTATTTCGTTTATTTTTTTCAGTTAGCGAATAAATCCGGTTTTCATCGCGTTTCTTCTCCGATAACGGTTTCTGATTACACTATTTTTTTGTGAAGTCTAATCAGTGTTTATTATTATGAGCTTTAGTCAAATTGATTTTAAGCAGAAATTTTACATTGATATATTTATTCCACGGCAAAGTTAGTTGCGAAATCTGTGAACGCATGAACTATAGGTATTTCTCATATTTCGTTTTAAAAACACTAGTTAAAAATAAGGTTTTATGTGGTATAGCCCATGTAACATTTAATCCAGAATACAGAATAGCCTAATTTTCCGGTTATAATTTTCAGTTGTGGTTGATAAACGCATGTTGGACATTGTCATAATTTGCAGTACATGTATTTGTACCATTTTCAAAACACCTTCAAATAGTTGGTTTTAATTGTATAGTGCGATGTAATCATAAGTTTTCCTCTGACAAAATTCTAGAGAAATTTAAGAGCATGACAATTAAAAAAAATCATTCAAAAAGTAATGCATGCTTGTCAAAAATTGAAGCAAGTTAACTCGTACCAACTGAAACTCGTACCATGTTAACTCGTACCAAAAAAAGTTAACTCGTACCAACTTAAAGTCGTACCACTGGGAAGTCGTACCATTAAAAATATTTTAAAAAATACGAATGTTTTGTGGTGTTTTTTCTTTCTAAAATTAATAAAAAAAAAAGTTGAATTACTGTAATTTTATACTGGATTTTAATGAAAACTTGGACAAAAATACGTTTTTTTTAAATTAAGATACTAATATAAATTGTTAATTACCTTAATACCCTGCTAATTAATATATGATATTCCTTTGATTGTGTGATTATTGGTTGATTATTAACTAATCAACTTGTTTTCAGGTTTTCAGATTTCAGGTCTCATTTACTTTCCTGTGAAGGTGTCACTACTCTTTTTCAAAGCAATGCATATCTCACAAATTAAATGAACATGACATAACTTAAAATCTTAAAAGAAGTTGTCATATTTTGAAAACGATCGTGACTGGCTATTTTGCCCTTACCTCGTTCGTTTATCATTACAACTAAAAGAACAACTTTCACTGGCTATGCAACCCTTGCTCGGTCGGTAATCATAGCTTGTGCAAAATATTATATATTAAAAATTTAATACTTTTAACATGTTGTTCATAAACAATTTACAACCTTTAAAACACACTAAATTAATTCTTTCAGTGAATAAAATACCTTCGAGAAACAAAAGAAAAGTACCCAAATCTATTCAATGTAACTGATTTGGAATGATTAAAAATTAAATCCAATGGTTATCAGTATAAGTTTAAAAAAGAATGATTCAAGGGAGACAACAAATCAAATCTGCCAAGGTATGTCTATATCTAATACACATGGAACATTAGCTACAGATTGGTCATTTTACTTTCAAATTATATACATTTTACAGACTTAAGAGGTATTGAGAAAAATAACAGTATATATTCATAATTAAACACCAATCAAATGCATTTAAATAAGTTGGTACAAGTTAGCAGTGGTACGAGTTTACATTGGTACGAGTTAGCAGTGGTACGAGTTTACATTGGTACGAGTTATTATTTAGTGGTACGAGTTGACGTTGGTACGAGTTTACATTGGTACGGGTTAACTATAATTCGTCAAAAATAACGGTTGATCAGGTACATATATAGTGACAGGACTTGATGTTCACATTAAATCTGTACCTATATGTATAGATTATCTGATTTTCTACACATTGATATCGTAAAATATCAGCTGCGAGCCACAATCATGACAATGTGAACCTTAAAAGTTTCACATTATGTCGAGCGGCTGATATTTTACGATACAGTACTCTTAAGGACATGCTGAGATTGATAACTTTGTATCTATAAGAAGAAAAACAGATTATCTTTTTAATGTTCTATTACATGAATACTGGTCTTTTCCCTCTTCCTAAGAGAGTTTTACGTTTGACGAAAGCAAGCTTAATAACGTCTCCTCTCGCATTGTGACGTTGCTGATAATGTCTGGTCTCGTTTAGAAGCCTTGATACGAGAATAATGAAGCGACAGAGCAGGGTGATATAGGCGTAGGGAAGCATGATAAAGTGTGTTAAATGCACGGCAGGGGTTGGGGGTCTCAACATGGGTTTTATGGGTACAGATGTGCCGCTTCGACACAGGCACTTGTTTCTGTCCATTGAAGGTCGACTATCCATCTATTTAATGTATATGGATAGTCCACCTCCCAATGGATAGAAACAAGTGCCTGTGAGCTGGGATTTCAAAAACACCCCCCATTCATAATCATATATTGTAGTCTTCTGAAATCCTGACCCATGACCATATTTCATGTCAAAATCATTTCAAATTTGTTATAATGATCCCATTCATCATTTCATCACAGAAGAGTACAGAATGCAAATGAGATAATAAAAAAATGGCAACGATGGCATTCTCAGCAATCAAGGATGGGCATGATTACTGACAAATGTAATCGATTACTTTGAGGACTTTTGTGTATTCGATTAATAATTGATTACTCTGATTTTTGTATGTAATCGATTGCAATTGATTACTTTATTAAAAGTTATCACATTACTTTTTGATTACTGACAATTACATGCTACAAAATAACAAAAGAATAATAAAGAAAGTTAAATATAAATATGTTGTTCAACGTATGTATAGTGGAAATTTAGAACTTTATAAAAACAGCATTTCAAGCATTGTTTTCAAATTTTAAGTTCACAGTTGTTTTCTAGATGGAAGCTCTTTAATACTGAGGATCTGAAATATTCAAAAATTCTTGAAATTTTGGTTTTCAACATTAGTGAGTGATGATACAGTTCTTGCAATGACATCACATGCATATGGCTTCAGTCACTTTTTTATATTTCAGGTTATTTTCTCCATGTTTTTCAAATATTTACTGTCATACTGACTTAAGTAAGGTATTTTGTATTTACTAATTTTTAACTTTATTTGAATATAGTTCATTACAATGTTGGAAGTTTCCTCTTATTATGACGAATCAACTGTTTATCTATTGTAGCTAAAATTCCAACTCTTATTAAAAATTACGCTTCAATGTCAATGTAGTACAGAACTTAACATAAGACTTATTTCTTATTTTAATCATTTCTTATTTCAAAATAAAAGGTCTTTAAATTATTGACAATCATTGAAGAGGGTAAAGTCAATTGATTCAAAACAAAAGCTGGATATACAGTAAAATTTGGTAGGAGATCTGGTTGATCATAACGCAGCTTGAGACAATAGATACAAATAAGGCATTTGATAGACTCTGAAGGCTTATTAATACTTTCTATTTAATCTATACTATAAAGTGATGAATACATACATATTTTCATTTAAAATAGATTATATTTCATCAAACTATATTACTAAAGTAATCGAAAAGTAATCGATGATAACATCATAATTTTTGCTGTAATCGATTAAATTACGATTACATGTAATCGATTACTGTCGATTACTAGAAAAAAATGTAATCAAATTCAATTACCATCCATTACAATTACAGATTACCATTACCCCATCCCTGTCAGCAATTGCGAATTTCATAAACCAATATAAGTCACTTTTCATCAAAATATATACTGTTCCCTGATATAACTACATGTACATTTTGTATTAGGATGAAATTTTAAAGAAGTTTTATGGTAGTTGAAATAATGTTGTTCTGTTTCTTTTTCTATTTTCAGTAACCTTTGACCTAATTTCTAAATACATATAGATTAATGGAATAACATGTCAAAAGCAACAAAAAGAAAGCATGTAACTAAAGAAGTACTAGATGAATATGTCCTTCCTGAAGAAAACCAACAGATTGTTAAGGTATGGTCAATTTTTAATGTTCACATGTATAAATTATACAGTTTTAGTCTAAGAGTCCTGATTATTTTATAAAAAAAAAATTAAAAAAGAAGATATGGTATGATTGCCAATGAGGCAATTCTCCACAAGAGACCAATGACACAGAAATGTCCGTCAGTACATCCCATACATGTAATGTGATTTTGGTTCTCTTACTTTAGTTTGACTCAACCAAATGTTGTGAAACGTATACACCTTGTCACCTATACTTACCTTTAAGAATAATTATGCACAAACTGAAGGATATTTTGAAACTTATACAAAATCTACACTAACCATGTATTACAAGTTAACTACATGTACTACATGTAATACATGTAAATTAGGCTGATAGTTTTCTCAAATAAATTGTTTCATATTTTGCATATTTGGCTCTTTTAAAGCCTAAAATACGGTACAGATTTTTCCCATTGATGAGGCCATACTTTTGCTTATAATCTTGATTGTTGCTTACATCCACTTGCTTAAACTTTGGTAGATATTTGATTCATTGGCAATTTTACCTCAACTCCTTATTTTTATACGGCCGCAAATATTTTTTTTTGATTGTATAATGGTAGGATGCTGTCATTGTCGTTTGCGTTGTCCGAAGACACATTTGGTGTCCGGCCAATAACTTTAGTTTATGTGAATGGATCTCTATGAAATTTAATAAGAAGGTTCAATACCACTAAAGAAAGGTTGTGATTGATTTTGGGGATGATGGTCCCAACTGTTTTGGAATTGTGGGCCAAAACAAGCATTTTTCTATTTTCAGTATATTAATTTGTGTATAAGTTAATATTTAGTATTTCAATGGCTCTGAAATTGTACCACAATGTTTAATACCACAAGTAGAAGGTTTGGATTCATTTTGGGGGTTACAGTGCCAAGAGTTTAGGTATTAAGGACCAAAAAGGGGCCAAAAACTAGCATTTTTGTAGTTTCTGGACAATAACTTGTGTGTTAGTTTATGGATCTCTCTTACATTGTACCACGAGATTCCATATCGCAAAGGGAATGCAGGGAATAATTTTGGGGTTAATTGTCCCCAAACGTTCAGGAATTAGGGGGGAAAAGGGTCCAAAAACAGGCATTTTGCTAGTTTAAAGACAATAACATGTGTAAGTTTTTCCAGAAAATACAATAATCTTCAAATCTTCAAAATTTCAAAAAAATCAAGGGGGGTGGGGGTTTCTTCCAAGATTTTTCAAAATCATATTTTAATTTCCTCTCTTACAATGGCTTTGTTATAAAGAAAGGATGTTTATTCTTGAGGTGATTAGCTGTCCAATTTATTTTAGAACTTACTTTTAAATGCAGATAAAGCAAATATCTAATTTAAATTTTTTGGATCCTATAATGGTATGATGTTGTCGTCTGCATCATCGTCGTCCGAAGACACATTGGTTTCCAGACAATAACTTAAGTTTTAGTGAATAGATCTATATGAAATTTTTTCAGAAGGTTCAATATCACAAATGGAAGGTTGGGATTGATTTTGGGGATGATGGTCCCAACCATTTAGGAATTAGGGGCCCAAAAAAGCATTTTTATACGACCGCAAAAAAAAAAAATTGCGTCGTATAATGCTATCATGTTGTCTGCTTCGTCGTCCGAAGACGCATTTAGTGTCTGGACAATAACTTTAGTTTAAGAAGATGGATCTCTATAATTTTTTACCAGAAGGTTCAATACCACAAAAGGAAGGTTGGGATTGATTTTCTGGGTTATGGTCCCACCAGTTTTGGAATTAGGGGTAAAAGAAGGGGCCCAAATAAGCATTTTTGTAGTTTCCAGACAATAACTTGTGTTTAAGTGTATAAGTGTCTCTGAAATTATACCACAAGTTTTCATACCACAAAGGGATGGTTCAGATCAACTTTAAGGGGGTTATGGCTAAAACCATGAAGGAATTAGGGGCAAAGAAGGGGGGGACTAGGTTTTTCTGGTTGATGGACAAGTAACACAGTTTAAAAGCAGTGTAAGGGAGGTAACTCAAATACATTTAAAATACAATGTTGTGTTTGTTTGGATTTACCCCCCTTTTGCTACTTGTAAATTACGTACAAAGAAATGTCAGGTTTTGAACTATTTGCAACAAAAAAAGGGCAACAGCATAGTGTATTGCACAAAAGCAAAAAAAGGGGTAAACATTTTTGTTTCTTTTTTTTGGGGGGGGCAGGGGGGTCAATTTACAACAGCATAGTGAATTGCACAAAAGCAAAAAATATATAAATCTAAATCGTATAACCAATTCTTAGTTTTTTGACATGTGTCAAATATTTAATTACAATCCAAATTCAGACCTGTGTCAAGGGCGAATATTGTGTCCATTTTTGTCCCAACTGTTCAGAGTTGGACCTCTGGGGTCGTATCCAGCTGCGCTTGGGGAAGCAATTTATTCTAGTTTCAGGATGATAACTTGTTTATTAGTACTTCAATTGCTCTGAAATTGTCCCACAATGTTTAATACCACAAGTAGAAGGTTGGGATTCATTATTGGGGTTATGGGACCAACAGTTTCGAAATTAAGGGCCAAAAACAAGCATTTTTCTAGTTTCCAGACAATAACTTGTGTGTAATTGTATGTAACTCTCTGAAATTGTAATTGTACTACAATGTTCCAAATAACAAAGGGGAGGCTGGGATTTAGTTTGGGTTAATTGCCCAAAACATGTAGGAATAAGGGGCCAAAAAAGGGCAAACAAGAAGCATGTTTCTAGTTTCCAGTCAATAACTTGTGTTTAAGTGTATGGATCTCTCTGAAATTTTACTACAAGGTTCCATACTACAAAGGAAAGGTATGAAATAAGTTTTGGGGTTATTGCTCCAAGAAGGGTTTCAATAAGTTGGGGGGGGGATTTTTTGTTTATAATTTTTTTAAGGGATTCATTTTTTTGTAAAAAAAAAATCAAATTTTGATTTTTGAAAAGTTTCAAGAGGAAATCTTAAATTGCACAATATTGCACAAAATATATTTGTAAGATCTTTGTCCACATTTATTTTGTGTCAAAAATCTATATTATGTCAAAAATTTGATCATAATCCAAATTCAGACAGTATCAAGCTTGAATGGTGTGACCAAATTTGAAATGTTGTTGATGCTTTAGGTTATATTTTATTATAGGTTGTAGCAGGAAAAGGTAACAATCTCCACGAAATACTGACAGCTGATAACCAAACATTCCTTGTAAGCATGCCCACTCGATTCAGGAAAAATGTCTGGATAAAAAGAGGTAATAGCACATAGTTTGATTTCATGTTGAAATGACATAAACAAGATTCTTTATTATGGGTTGGATACCCAATTTTTGTGGATCTTGTGTACGTTGTATAAGAACATGTATAGCACTAATGCAAAGGTTAATGGAAGTTGACACTTTCTGAAGGCTTACCGGGTATATAGAGATTTCCTGAAAGTTTACCAGGTATGTAGAGATTTTCTGAAGGTTCACCGGGTATATAGAGATTTTCTGAAGGCTTACCAGGTACAAAATGTATATAGAGATTTTCTGAAGGTTTACCGGGTATATAAAGATTTTCTGAAGGCTTACCGGGTGTATAGAGATTTTCTGAAGGTTTACCGGGTATATAGAGATTTTGTCTGAAGGCTTACCGGGTATATAGAGATTTTCTGAAGACTTACCGGGTATTTAGAGATTTTCTGAAGGCTTACCCGGTATATAGATTTTCTGAAGGTTTACCAGGTATATAGAGATTTCTGAAGGCTTACCAGGTATATAGAGATTTCTGAAGGCTTACCGGGTATAAAGAGATTTTCTGAAGGCTTACCGGGTATATAGAGATTTTCTGAAGGCTTACCGGGTTTATAGATTTTCTAAAGGCTTACCGGGTATATAGAGATTTTCTGAAGGCTTACTTGGTATATAGAGATTTTTACATATCATTGAAATATTCTCAAAAATACCAGTTTTTTTTCATTCTGCTATAATTGGTATTATTTTTCATTCTGCTATAATTGGTATTATTTTTCATTCTGCTATAATTGGTATTATTTTGTTAATCTTCTGAATCACTCAAAGATACATCAAGAATCGCTGGTTTTTTTTTTTAATTTGTTTTAGTTCAGAATGATTACATGATGATTATTCTGATAGGGTATGCATCTCCTAATATAGAATTAATAGTATAAAATTTAATAAATAATCATTTATTTTGGACTTGTGGGGTTAAGTTGGATCTGTTAGAGTTATTTACATCACTTGCAATTACTCAGTGTAGTATTGTATTGCTGTTAATAGAGAGATAAGGCATGCAGAAATATACCAACATCATCTTTTATCCCTAGATAACTTGCTTCATTTTTCATTTGAGGACAAAGGGAGATCACTCAAATTTGCCTACGGTACATTAATTTCCTGATGATTTCCAACCTTCATTTATTTTTTTGTCAAACTAAGGCCACACCAATTTAATTTCTTGTTCTACAGATTTTTGGACTCCAAAATTTGGAGCGAGCGAGCGATTTGAAAATTTTAATAAAAAAATATTTAATTTGCAAATTTTTGAGGCGAAGCTTGAAAAGTAAAGGCGAGTGATTATAATTTTTTGTTGTAAACATAAAATAATAGGTTTTGACAATATTAAAACTTGATTTATCACTTGTACTTTGACATTTCTTTAATTTCTGAAGTATTTTTTCCCTGTTCACCAAGAAATAATTAAATCTGGTCTATGTATGCGTGACTGACAATGAGACAATTCTCCATCCAAATCATAATCAGTTAATGTTATAAATATCCCTTTTACATGTTTTATGAGGGATCAATATAAGTTATAATATATTTATACCCCCGCTTTAAAAAAGGGGGGGTATACTGTTTTACCTCTGTCTGTCAGTCCGTCAGTCCGTCCGTCAGTCCGTCCATCAGTCCGTCCGTCCATCAGTCCGTCAGTCAGTCCGTCCCATGAAACTTTCGTCACATTTTTCTCAGGAACTACACATCCACCCTTTCTTTAATTTGGTATCAACATTTATATATGTTAGCCATACCGTGTGATGCGTTTTCAGATTCATCACTTGACAACTTCCTGTTTACCGAACACGTGTATGATTTTACACATGATAGCCAAGTTGAAAATTTTCGTCACATTTTTCTCAGGAACTACACATCCACCCTTTCTGTAATTTGGTATCAACATTTATATATGTTAGCCATACCGTTTGATGCGTTTTCAGATTCATCACTTGACAACTTCCTGTTTACCGAACACTTGTATGATTTTACACATGATAGCCAAGTTGAAAATTTTCGTCACATTTTTCTCAGCAACTACAATACAAGGATTTCTGAAATTTGGTTTCAGGATTTATATAAGTCAGCTATACCGTGTGATGCGTTTTCAGATTCATCACTCGACAACTTCCTGTTTACCGAACACTTGTATGATTTTACACTGATAGCCAAGTTGAAAATTTTCGTCACATTTTTCTCAGGAACTACAATACAAGGATTTCTGAAATTTGGTTTCAGGATTTATATAAGTCAGCTATACCGTGTGATGCATTTTCAGATTCATCACTTGACAACTTCCTGTTTACCGAACACTTGCATATTTTTACACTATTAATATTATCCACTTGCGGCGGGGGTATCATCAGTGAGCAGTAGCTCGCAGTTTCACTTGTTGTTTGTACAAAAGGGCTCATATTTTCTCATAGAACTATATATCTATCTGGTATTAAATGGTCAAAACATGTCCAAGAATTTAGTAATATTCCTTGACTTTAACCATGTTAACACATTTACTTTAACAGTTTAATATTATTCAAAATAAGTGGACCCCTCTTTTAGAAAAATTTGTTTAAAATATGATGTAACTCTCCTCTTTTTTAGTACAAAATTCTAAGTGTTCAAAGGTTTTGTATAGAAGAACTATACAAATCCTTGGTATTTCTATTTTCTTTTCTACATCAGTAAAATGACCCCTTGTCTGAGGGAGGGTTGTTCTTAACCTGATAATAACAAACACAGGTCAAAGTACGGCCTTTTACACAGGGCTTTGATACAGACCAAACAGCAAGCTATAAAGGACCCCAAGATTATTAGCGAACACAATTCGAACATGAAAACCAACGATCTAATTTATATATTCAAACAGGAAAAACCAATGAACAACATCAACAAACGATAACTGCTGAACGACATGCTCCTGAATCAATCAGGACAGGTGCATAAACATGCAGCGCCTATGGATAGTTTTGTTCGCCAGCATACAATATAATTGCAGTTGATGGCAAATCCTTCAGAATTTCTTTGTACTTTATTCTAACAACGAACATTTTTTGATAGGGAATATAAGTAAGGGGGAAAGAAACCATTTTTTTTGTTCTTCACGGAAATACCCGCTTTTATAACTTTTTATCAGAGCACTCCAGCCAGGTTTCATGCTGAAACAAATATTCTCACAGATATTTACACAGTGAGGTGGGGTGCTTTTATGTTTAAATTCGTTATATCAAGGATTTGTATAGTAATACTATACAAATCCTTGGTTATATACAGGTTAGACTATGATTTAACAAATGTTGATATCTTTTTATAATATTTACAACAACAAAAAAACGGTGCGGAAAATGGACATGATTACAATTCCGGATGCGGGAAGCGGGAATATAAAAAAATAAAAAAATTCTGTTTTGAAAAAAATAGGTGCGACGGGTCTGTCGAACAAGGGATCAAATTGGTGTGGCCTAAGTTCTGAATTTCAAGGAAGTTTCAAAATTCCAATAGCATTATATTTTTTTGGATTTACCGTCTCTTAATTGAAAAGAAGAATTGATTCCAAAAGATTATTGTAAAACAGTGTTAAATGTTTTCATATTGATCTCTATTCAAATAATAATGCAATTTTTAATGATAATGATTGGAATCAATGATATATTTTGAGGGGGTAAAATTGTGTTATATGTACCTGCCTGTAACTAAGGGAGGAACCATTTTAAATTTGAGGATTTATTGGAATGGGATTTCTTTTATAAAAAGTAAAAAAATCACAGGTCAAGTAAAGTTGAAATAATAAGACCTTTTTTTAGCTCACCTAGCCCGAAGGGCCAAGTGAACTTTTCCCATCACTTGGCGTCCGTCGTCCGTCGTCCGTCGTCATTAACTTTTACAAAAATCTTCTCCTCTGAAACTACTGGGCCAAATTAAACCAAACTTGGCCACAATCATCATTGGGGTATCTAGTTTAAAAAATGTGTGGCGTGACCCGGCCAACCAACCAAGATGGCCGCCATGGCTAAAAATAGAACATAGGGGTAAAATGCAGTTTTTGGCTTATAACTCAAAAACCAAAGCATTTAGAGCTAATCTGACATGGGGTAAAATTGTTTATCAGGTCAA